>NC_041382.1:96496725-96497601 GCF_002162155.2 Triticum dicoccoides | reverse complement strand
CCATCACTTCGAGGGAGAATCGTGCGCGTCGGGTAGAACCTGACGGAATCTAGTGGTGGGTTGGGTCTAGACCATGTTCGGGGATGTTCCTATGGGCTGACCTATCACAACCAGGTGGAAGAGTCCACTGGTCAAAGCCCATCCGACGATAGTCAAAGGGCTAGATCTCCTGGTCAACGAGGCTAGGGTTTAGTCTGGTCGAGTGGCCTTCGGGTAGTAGCTATGCCACCAAAACATCACACGGGTCCAAATGCATGTCTGAAAGTGATGTGGCATGCGTAGACGCCTGTCTTGGAGCTCCGGGGTGTGCCCCCCTCCACAGACGGCACTATCGCCGTCACTTGGCGGGGGGGATCGTGTGCGTCGGGTTGAGCCGGAGGGAATCTAGTTGTTGGTTGGGTCCAGACCGTGTTCGGGGATGTTTCTATGGGCTAACCTATCACAACCAGGTGGAAGAGTCCACTGGTCAAAGCCTGACCGGCGAAAGTCAAAGGGTTAGATCGCCTGGTCAACGGGGCTTCGTTGTGGTCTTCCGGGTACACAGGAAATAGGATCGGTCCTGTACCACCACACTGGTGTGCGAGCGTGATTCGCGACACGATAGCTTTCTTTCCCTTCCCCCGACGGAGAGGGACGGATTCAGGGGGGACGAGGGGGGCGAGACCCCCCCTAACAATCACGAGTTTCCTTAATAGCGATAAGTTTGTTGCTAATTTTTCTCGCTAGTTAACTTTTTTTGAGACAATCTCGCTAGTTAACTGCCCGTGACGTGCTTCGCCCCCCTATGCCAAAGCCCATGTACTTTTGCCAAATGTGATTGCAAGCCAGAGGCCCAAATCCCAGGAAGAGAAAAAAGGAAAGTGAGCTTGTAACTTC
>NC_041382.1:96494236-96496403 GCF_002162155.2 Triticum dicoccoides | reverse complement strand
CGTGTCGTCCCCCGGGGGCGACTAGGGTTTCCCCCCGACGCCGCCACCCCCTCCAGCATCTCCTCCCCTTGCCGCCACCTGAGGGACGCCCGGCAAGCCGCAGCGGCCGCCGATGAAGGTGGCGGCGAGGTCCCTCGTCGCTTCGTCCCCCTCGCGAAGGACCACGAACTCCGGGGCGGCGGCCCCGGTCGGCGCGGCAGCGCGGCCTCTGCGACAGGCGGCGTGCGCGAGACGTGGCGGCCGACCTCCTTGGCTGCTTGGGCGGCGCGGAGCCAGCGGGGGGTGGTCGTGGCGCGGATTTCTTCCGATCCAGATCTGAAGGTCGGGCTGTTTCCTCCTCCTCTGCTCACTCCTCCCCTCCGGTTGTCCGCTCTGCAGCTTTGGCTGCCAGTTCCGGTGCTGGCGGTGTGCTGGTGGCATAGTCTGAGTCCGGGGGAAACCCTTGGTAGGCTCTCCAACCACGGCGGTGATGGCGCGTGCGCGCATCGCCTTTCTCCTTCGAGGCACCGCTGAGGACTCCCCTATCCATCCCCGTCCCAGATCCCGGGTGAAAACCCAAAACTCGTCTCGGGTTGGGCGGTGGCGGCGCCCTGCGCGTCGTTCCCTCCTTGGAGGCACCGCCTTGGGTCGTCTGGTTCTTCGGGTGAGTGGCGCCGGGGTAGGAGAGCGCCCGTCGGCTGCGAGTCCAAGCAGAGGCTTCTCCAAGCTTCGCCCTTGGGTCTTTTCAGCTGGTTTCTTCGACAATCCCCCCAGCGGCTTTCCTTCTGTTCTCGATGCCCGGGCGGGTGGCAGTGCAGCTAGTGGTGTGAGCCTACGGCGTGGTGAGAACCGTGAGCTATGCCTGTTCTGGGTTACGACCGGCACATGTCTGTGCTCTCGCGTGAGCGCCCAACGACCCGACGGTGCGACGCCTTCGAGCCTAGGCGAGAAGATTGGGGTCTTCTTCGGCGTTGGAAGACAGGTTGCGGGGTCCCAATCCCATGATCCGGCTGCTCTCAGTGCTTGCAGGCCTTGGGCTGATCCCCGAGGTTACTCTGCTTTCCTGCTCTTGGTGTCGATGTGCAGCAGGCTTCAACATTACTTGCAGATCTTTCATGTCTTTTCCTTTATGTGCAGTAGTGTGCGTTGCGTTGTAAGATGCTCAGTCAGCTTCCTTGTATCTTTTGGTCACTCTTGCTTGGTGGCCTTGTGTAATCCTGGCCGGTTGATGGCTTTGTTAATTCAAAGTCGGGCTCCCCTTGAGCCTTCGTTCTAAAAAAAAGGAAAGTAGCCCACTATGAAAGAGACACGCCAGGAAGCAAATCAGCCGTTCATGTCTCCTCTAATCTAAACCTAATTGCTTGGTTCCAACCTGCTAAAAAATGAAACTGCTCCTGCGATGAGCCTGCCGCCGACCATCTGCTAGATCTTCTATAAAATCTCTCCGTCGAGAAGGGAAGAGGACAGTGGCGCGCCGTTGTCGATCCAACAGCGTTATCTTGCCGGCCGGGCGCACCACGCACGGAAGAGCAACCAAACGGGAAAAAAGGTTAGTCTTTATTTTTTAGAATTAGATTAGGTTGTCTTTCAAACCGTAGAAGGTGTCAATTAGCTCACACGATCTGCTCTGAAATTCCTAATATCGCCACCACTGCCCCCTTGTTGCCATCAGCCACCACCAGGAAACACTATTATTTGTGATCGTTCTACTATCTCCTCTGCATCCAAGCTCGAGCAAATGGTGATACTGTGATGGCCGTTGTTGATCTCTGTCGCCGGTTTGCCATAAGCGCGCGCCATCTTCCATATGGCAACAATGGATCGATTCTTGAGGTATAAACGTAGTAGTTTTTACATTAACATATTATTAATATGGCCTGATACGGCAATCCCTAATGCTTTAGTTAGCATTTGTAGTTACATGTGTTTACTTGGTGATAGATAGAAAGAATATAACACATTCCACTTTTCAAACCATTTCCTTGAAGTTTGAACACTTTGCACTGAAAATCAGAATTCAACTTGCTAACCATATGATTATATAGGTAATTCTAGAGCTGAATTTACACCAACAGTTGCAAGACATGTGTTATTTTCTCATACATCAATTATTATACTTGTGCTATTGCAAAATATACAATGTGATTTTATATGAGACGATATATATACTAAGTGTGTGATAGTTATG
>NC_041382.1:96476457-96493920 GCF_002162155.2 Triticum dicoccoides | reverse complement strand
GCTCCATTCATGGCTGCTGCTGTGTGGTGCGCAACGTACTGTCAAGGATCACTCCCGCGCCGCCCCGCCTTCCACGGAACCACTCCCCACCGCCGGTCGTCCGCCGCCCCGGCCATCCCTCTAGGCCCGTTGCACAGAGCTTTTTCTCCCGTGAATCCCCACGCCACCACCCCACCACCGCGCCCCACCACCGCCCTCACCTTGAACCCTAAGATAGATACTGGGTAGCCTCTCCGCCGAGCCCCCTCCGCAGCGGCTGGTTCTTCCTTCCCTCCGATGAAAAATCGACTGACTCAAAGTCAGATCAGGACTGAAGTGTAGCTAAACTGCTAGCTGCTTCTGTTTCAAACGCACATGCACTACATCTCAATCTTCGATTAGTTACCTACATACTCTTCGCGCTTTTTTTAACCTAACTAAGCATCATTACATTTCTTGACTTAGGGCCAGTTCTTTCGGGCGGCTTAAAAAATAAGCTGCCTCTCCCCAGCTTAAAAAATAAGCCGCTCCTAAAATTTGTTGAGGCTTCTAAATTAGTTATCCCATAACTAGTTCATAAGCCCCAATAAATAACAGAAACGGCTTATAAGAAAAGGTAGGGAGTAGGCGGCTTATTTTTTAAGCTGCCAAAAGAACTGGCCCGTCAATGATGGTGTGGACGAACTTTGTGTGATGGATGTGAGTGGTGAAAGCTGTATTGGACGTATTTGTTCCGCACAACACTTACACATGCACCGATGATTTCCGTGTGCACGAGCACGGCGGCGCCGTCATACTCGTCCCCGCAAGTCGTTCCTCTGCAACCACATACACTAGATGCGGAGCTCATGGAGCTGGCAGTACAAGGCGGCGAACGTCGATCGGGCTCAGTCCACTAGCCATGTATCCCAATGAAATAATACTACTAGCCATGTATCTTTTTATTTTGATTGATTTTTTGAGGTAGCTACGTGCTTATTTCAAGCGGTAACTAGCCATGTATCGAAATGCAAAAAAACAACATCTGAAATTTTTGTGCACCAATTTTTGGTCGGAGCAAAATTATATATGATGTTTTCTTATAATACACACGCAAAATTATATATTGGTCTCATGTTTTTGGTACCGGTCCCATCTCTGTTTGATACTTTTCAGTACTTCTATTTGGGTAACTCCTATTTTTGCACTACTCGATTAATTTCGTTTCGGTAACTCCTACTGTTACGTGAGGATGAAGATCACCACAGATTACATCTGAGCTGAAGTATTCATTTTTTTCACGGGACAGAACTGAAGCAATCATTGTAACAGTCGGACTTCATCGCATGTTCGTCACGAAATAATAGTCGAACCGTGCACATCATCCAAGCGTACAACGACACATAGTATGAGTGGCAAAGTTGAAAAAGTTTGCTTGCTGCCAGACCGATAGTAGCATCGATCGAAGAAGCGAGCGAACCCATCGGTCGTTTAGTGCTGATTGCTGAATCGTTCATGGCAAAGGCTGGCTGTGATGGACCGAATTGGTGCAAAGAGTTTGGTGGCCTTGTGCAGCAATATCCGGAGGTAGCAAAGGGGCGGGCTTCCCTTTTCTTTCTTGGTAAAAGAGGCTCACAGTCACATGTCACGGGCATCAGTCAGTCGCTCGACGGTGGTACTACAGCTAGCTAGCATCCATGCATATGCATTTCAATTGCATTGTATCCATGCTTGGTCCACCATTTGCCTTTGCGCCGCAAGTACGTACTCCTAGCTAAGCTAGCTCACGCCTCCAAAAAAAAGAGAAAAAAAAAAGCTAAGCTAGCTCTCCATCATTCCATGCACATGAGTCACATAACCACACTCGGAGTACATGCGCGATTGCGCGCTGGAGATGGACGGTGAGGTGATATATCGACCATATACAGAAGAGACTGACAATCCAGCAGCAGCAGCAGCAAACATGGCACAAAGCGCAACTGTAAAACAGGTCTTGCTTGCCATTTAGTTATCGCCAAATTAAGAAGATCGACGGAGAAACAAACTCACCGGCCGTACATGCATGGCTATAGAAACTCTAGATCGAGTATGTGGTAGCAGTAGAGACCATGCAATGCCTGCTGCTCAAGCATGCATACCGTACCAATACATACCATGCCTGCTGCTAATTAATCAGCTCCATTACAACTAATATAGAAGCTCAGATCGAATGACCAGACGCACGCGGACGCAACACTGCACACTTATTTTGCACACCTCCAGCCAGGGAAGGCTCGATCGATCTGGACCCGGCGGATCCTGACCTCAGACCGCGGCGTCGCCTGCGCCTTCCGCTCCCTGCTGCTCCAGGTCGCCGGCCATGCAAGCCCGGATCTTGTCGGCGATGATATGGGCGATGAGGCCGAGGATCCCCATGGTGCCCAGGAGAGCGGGGATGGCCACCACGCCGCAAACAAAGCCCTCGAGAAAACCCTCATCGTATGGACTCATGGCCACCACGCCGATGAGGCTTAATTACGTGGTAGAGTTGGAAGAGGACGGCCGGGGTGGGTCACTTATAAAGAGAGACGTTGCAAGCTAGCCTCCTTCGATCCCTGTCCCTTTCTGCTGCTGCTGAATTTTTCTCCATTCACCGTACGTAAGCGCGTAGGGGTGAAAAAAACGAACGGTGCATGCACGCGACGCGCCAATTTCTTTTCTTCTCTTATGAGGCCAGCAGCACATGCGCGAGACGCAACCGTACGTCCCAAAATGGGAAAAACGCGTCGCTCGGCACGCAGCGATTTAGTTAAAGTCCGGTCGGGCCGTCGCCATCGCTCGTCTGTGTATCGTCAATGGCGAGCTGTCCTCGACCCAGAGTAGGAGTATTTCACGACTCGACGTGCTTGGAAAACGGGGTTGCAAGCGCGCACCAGTCTTATTTCGTGAAAGAATTCATTTCACCTTATCTAGTAGGAGTACGTAGTACATCGTTGGTGTTGGTGCACTACTGCATGCATGCATGCAGTGCGTACGCTTTTCTTTTTCTTATTTCCAATGTGAGTCGCGACGTGTCTAGACATCACATGCATCAGCTTGCAGCGATCGCCCTCTCCCTCCTCCTCCTCGTCGCCGCGGCGCCGGCCGCCGTCACCTGTAGCGAGGAGCTTGCTGCAGTGCTCCAGTGCCACCCGGCGCCGGCGCTCACGGACGGCGCGGCGTTCCGCGCCACCGTCCTGCCCCTCCTCGCCGCCCTCCCCTCCGCCGCCGCGCCGACGCGCTTCGCCTCCCTGCATTCCGACGGCGCGTTCGCCCGGGGGTTCTGCTTCGGCGACTCCGCCACGCCGCCTTCAGACTCCGACTGCGTCCGCTGCCTGTCCGACGCCGCCAGGAACCTCACCGCCGGCTGCGGCGCCACCAGCCGTCGCGCCGGCATCTTGAGCCAGGGCTGCTCGCTCTCGTACGCCGACACCAACTTTTCCTCGCCCGGCCAGGACGCCTTCCGAGCGCGCTTCCACCTGGCGCTCCCGAGCGACGCCGCCGCCCCTGCTTCTGACTCTGAGACCAGCGCCGGGGTCCTCTACTCCGCCGGCCTGCACGCCGAGCTCGTCGCCATGGCGCAGCTCATGGCGCAGCGCGCGGCCGGAAGGCTCTCCAAGCCGGTGATGCCAGCCAGCACGAGGGTGGTTCACAAAACCATCGTCGAGAAAGGCTGCGGCTGCGGCTGCGACTTCGCCATCGTGAGCAGCACGGTCCGCGTGCGGGTGCAGTGCGCCGGCGACCTCACGGCGGCGGACTGCGCCGGGTGCCTGCAGGACTCGGCGCAGGCCGTGGGCTGGGACCTCGACGCGGCCCGCGGCGGCCGCGGTGGCGCGGCGGCCGCGGTGGCGCGGCGGCCGCGGTGGTGGGTTTCAACTGCCACGTTCGGTTCGATGTCTCCACCGCAGCGACCAGAGTGATGACCCCAGCGACCACAGCGGCCGTGAGTTCTCGATCCTACTAATGGCCTAGGATCTTTCTTTCCTTTTCCTTTCATTCAAAACCGAGTGGCACTGACACACAACAAATTTTGGTTTCCACACAGTTCTCCGTGTAGGCCTTCTAGCTTTGATCATAGCCAACTTCATTCTGATAGTAGCCAACTACTGCACTCCTTCTCGCCGTTGCCGGTGAAGAGAACACAACACCGGCAGGTACTCTTTTTCTTTTTTTCTTTTTTTCGTTTTTGCTTTTGCTATATTTCTTTACTCATGCACAAGGGGGAAAATGCAACAAAATCGTAGCATATTCCAGTTTTGTCACATACATACTCATGCATGTTGGCCACTCTCGATTGTGCATGGAGTATCTTCTTAATAATCTCCAGACGGTCGGTGACAAAGATGATGAGAAGCGAGAACAGGCTACAGCAATCCGCAAAATAAGAAGTTCAAGAGTGTGGCGCTTCATGTTACTAGTAAGCGTGCACGTGCAATGCACGTATAACCGTGAGAAGAAGAAAAATCTCCTGTGTAAGCATATTTTTTACATGTACGTAATACATAGTATATGGATTCTGTAAAGAGGAAGTTAAGTACTTCCAGGGAATGGACTCTAGCATGTAGTATTGCTAATTAACATCTCCTTGTAAACGATATGAGCATTATTTAAGGAATAAGTCTAATTTAGATTAAAAAAATTAACATGGTGAAAAATTATATTTGTTATCCGACTGATATTGTAAAAGACTTGTCGACTTACATGGAGCAGGGCGGCACAGAAACAAACATAGTTATGGCTAGTTTTTTGCTATTCATAAATATTTTCCGCGGCTTCTGGTGAAGAATGAAGTCCGTAAACCGGTGAAAATAAAAATAATAGGAGAGTGGTGATTTTGCCATAGAGCGTTTCTTTCCTAGTAAGCTCTGGCACAAACTGCGGCCCAGAAATTCATCTCATTTATATTTGGTTAGTTTTGCAGACATATAATTCATCTCATTCTTATTTGGTTAGCTTTGCACACATGTAGCCAATTCATGCACAAATGCCGGTGGTGAGGAATATAGGAAATACATAAATAAAAGCATATCACCATATCACGTATCATTTGAAAACTGCATTATCTAATTGAACTACAAGATATAACCGTAGTGGGACTTTTGCCAAAATGACATATATGAGCCATCATCTCATCTCACAAAACCTCGAAACTTCAAAAATTATATCTAACCATAACAAATTTATCGTTTGAAAATGGGTTGTGATATTTGGCACACGTGTGCCATATAAGCAAAACTACCACACTTCTACCTTTTTCATTTTAAAGTACCACATGATCCCTTGTCCTTTGACCTCGCCTCCTCCCAAACGACCCCGCAGGCTCGCCCGAGAAACTTGCTTCTCCCGCACATCTCGAGTGCCCACCCCCGAGAAAAATGTCACTTCTTCACGTCTACCACATGATTTCTCCTCGGGACAAAGTTACCATGGTATTTGTATGCAAGTTATCAGGCCTGTGTTGCATAACTTACCGTGCTATTTACATAGAACGTACCATGTACTATGCTTCAACAACTACACCCCTTCAAAGTTACCACTGTGTTTTGTACACAAGTTATAAGGTTTTCAATGTGTAAAATACCGTGGTACTTACACATAAGTTATCAAGGTATATGTACATCAACGTCCCCCCGGTCAAAGTTACCATGGGGGATTGTACATGAGTTACCGGGTCTACAGTTCGTATATTTCATGGTACTTGCACCTAAAAACCTGGGTGTGTTTCGGTAGCTTTTTCCATAGGTCAAAAATTACCATTGTGTTTTTGCATAACTTATCACGCCTATAGCACGTGTGCCCCTCATGACACTAAACATTATGTGACTTTTTCGTGGCACGCCATGTGTTGTGTTCATCCAAGAGGCCCACGCGCTATGCGAGTGTATGTTTTTAACAACTTATTTTCCTTTGATAAAAGAGTTACCATCATGTTTATATTGCAAGTTATCGGTTATGCGGTGCTTATATTATCATGTTATTTACACAAAAATTATTGTGGATGTTTTGAACAACTTTTTCCCGGAACAAAAAGTTATTATGGTGATTCTAGGTAACCTATCAAGCCCGTAGTGCTTAAAATATCATGCTATTTACACAAAATTTATCAGGGATATGTTTCAGCAACAAATCCCCCCCCCCCCCACAGGTCAAAAACTTATCATGGTGTTTAGTTATCGTAGTGCATATGTTTTCATGCTATATACACATAAAAATGCCAGGGGAGGGAGGTATACTGCCGTGCTATTTACACAGAAGATATCGGAGTATCTTTTCAAAAAAAATCCCTACGATTAAAGTTACTACCATGGTGTTTCTACCTCATTTATCATATGTGCATCTATTTACACATAAATTATCTGGTATCTTTTCACATTTGTCTTTCCAATGGTTAAAGTTACCACGATTTTTGTATCTAAATTATCAGGTCTATGGCGTGAATGTTATCGTGCTATTTACAGAAATTACCGAGGGACGGGTTCAACAAATTTATTCTCAATGATCAAAGTTACCACGATGCTTGAAACAAAAAGTTTTTCAGTGCTAACATATTAAAGGCAAAACATGTCAAAAACAGTATTTCCCTTAGCTTGTTCAACAATGAGTGTCATAGGTGAAGTGGTTAGCTCCCTTTGTTGATTACCTGCAGACCAAAGATCAAATCCTAGTTCAAGCATTATTTTTGCTGAAAATCGTGCAGGAAAGGAAGAAGATCGGGAGGGAACTGATGGCGCTCGATGTGTGTGGCAGTTTCACAATCTCCCACACGGTTGTCATATACATATTTCGTTTGAAAATTGTACTATTGATTTGATTGAACCACAAAAACTGCGAGTAGTAGGATGCTACTGGATTTATAAAATCGGCACGACACTCCTCCAACATTATGATGCTCCATAGCCCGTAGGCATAAACACCTTTTACTTTTGTTTCATCTTTCATATCCCTCGCATGAATGATGAACCTGCATATATTATACTTTTGAGAGATGCTCGAAAATAAAGGAAACAGGAAATCTTCAATATTGTTGTCGACGTCATGACTCGTCGGTGAACACATGCCATGGCCAATCCAGTTCTGGTATGAATTCATAGTTCACACTTTTCCCTACAATCCTAAGTCAGAAACAGACAAAATAAGGAACTAACTGGAGCTTGTGCCTGATTCTATTTACCCAAAGTAGCAGAGCAAATAAAATGAATACAACATGAGAGAGAGAAAAATATATACCCAAGCTTGCACTTATTTAATGTATATTGAGGTGCTAGACATTACACAAAAAGTTGTCCAACAAAATACCATAGAAAGGTTGTCACTGTAATACTGAAAGCAATAGCCAAAGATCACTGTATAGTTCTTTCAGAGAAATAAAATGGCGAGCTCGCTTCACCACCCAATCTAAATGCATGCGTCTCAATCCGAATTGCTACATGATCAGGTAATTTTGCATGTAACCTTAGTTGTCCAGAACACAGGGGCTCATGCCTACATGATCACCATAACTGGAGTTTTCTCAGTTTTCTTTTTGGTAATAAATGTTAGATGCTGAAAGGAGTAAGTCATCCTAGTGTTACGGCCTCTAGGGCATTTAAATTTGGTCTCAGTTAAGAAGATTAGTCCAAAATGACGCATCATCAGTATTCCCCATCAGATTTCAAGTAGTACTCTTGAATTAGTTTACACCAAAAAGTACTATAGCACAGTATGGATTGGATTCTCTTTTCATTTTGAAATTAAACTGTGATCAGCATATATGAAAAGTAAGTTCAAACAGCTGAACAAAAAGTCGATTTTTCTTTGCAAAATTGCTAAAGTAAGTTTCTAGCAGTGCACCTAGACTCTGAATCAAACTAAGAGCCAATAGTTAATTAGCACCACCACCATTTATTATGAAAAAAGTACCACCATATGGATATGCCTGCTCTTCTAATTCTATTTGAGCACATCATCTTACCATCCACACTCCAAACACACCAAAACAGACTCTAAATTAAACTAATGTCGATGAGCATGAAGAACACCTCACCGTGGAGGAGGGCCGCCTGCATCGTGAGTTGCGCAGCGCGGTGGGCGGGTGATCTGCACCGCAGAGGAGTTGGACTCGGCGGCCTGCAAATGTAGCGGAGGAGGCTAGCATACACAGCCTGGGACACTTAGTAGAATCAAATGGATCTGCGTCTAGTTGGTTAGTCTTCTGCAACGAAAAGATGAACTGGATTGTTAGAAATCATGTGAAAATGCTTACGCACCAAATCCTAACGAAAATTGCAAGACTATTGAAAGTACACAAAACCCAGTATCACACCTCAGTTCAACATGAGAAGTAAATTAGCACAGTTGATCCGACGGACATTAGAATAAATACATACACAAAATCCAGTTTCAGAATTGCAACATATGAACTTAACAGGAATTTCAGTCGCAGCACTTAGAATTAAGTTTTCGGCAGTTCGGCACAGGGCGTATCAAATAAAAACACACAAGATTTGAAATTTCCTTTGTCAGAACAGCAAGAAAGGAATAGGGATCCCAAAGGAATATACCAGCGAGGTCTGAGATGAAGGGGTGGCTGGGCCATCCAGTGGTGTTGCTCACGACATCAAGCAGCTACAGTCGTGCGCCACACGGGAGGCTGACTGAATGGCAGAAGCGTGCGCTCACCAGATGGTTGACCAGGACAACCTTGGCGCCCTTCCCCATGAGGAACTTGATGGACGGCATGGAGGCGCGGATGCGGTTGTCACCAGTGATGTTCAGGCCGTCGTCCAGCAGAACGTTCAGATCGGCACTAAGGAACACCTTCTCCCCCCTGAGGCCCTTGTCACCCAGGGTGCCTGCGCACCTCTTGGTCGCCATTTCCTCCTCGGTCTCCCCTTCCCCTGCACCAAATCTGACTCTGTAAACATCATAATAGTCCGCAGAGGAACCAGATTCAGACCATTGGAGATTTACCATGCAAGAGATCGATCGGGTTAATGGCAATTGAACATCACATTCTTCCATTCGAAAGTAGGTTCATGAATCCTTGTGATGATTTTGTGGGTGTTCTCTACCACACTGAATTCAAAATCTGCAAAAATAGAAAGGAACAAATTTTAAGCTGCGGGTGTGTAAGTGTAACTGAAGAACCTCGTCTTATGACGGAGGGATCACTCCTCGGCAGGAGGCTTCTCCGCCTGCACCATGGATTCCTGCCGCAAGTGGCGGAACACGGTGAGGACGGTAGGAAGGGAGCAACATCGCCATGGCCTCGACGCACTCCCTTAAGCTTGTGACTCCCATCATGGTGGAGATCGTGAAGCCGGCAACGTCGCAGGGGAAGCGGAGATGCGTTGAGAGGAGGATCTGGGAGGTTGCGGCTTGCAAGGCTTATGGTAGGGACCGCGAGGCGGGGAGAGGATTGTGGAGGAGGAGTGATGCACCTGGTGCCGCGCGGAGGAATGCCAATAACTGCTCCATCGCCGGTCGATTGGATCTACGGCGGCACGACTGATGTCCATCGCCTGAAACTTCTTCCCGAGCTGTGTTGCCCAATAATGCTAGAGTCACGGACAATCATCGGCGTTTTACGAGGCTTACTTCTAAACAAATCTCTCTGCCCCTCCTGATTTTCAGGGGCTGTGGGGCCTTCCCCTCCTAATATGCAATTCTACTGGTCCACCTCATCTAGCCCGTGAACCCCGTATTAAAATCCCCCGTTGATGTAGCATTACTCCTGTGTTGCCTCTGCGTGGTAGCGCTCGAAGAGGGGAGGCCCTGCGGCAGTGCGGCTTGGTGCATGTCGGGGGCGGCTGACTCTGGCCTCCTCCTCCTCCTCCTCGGCCGCCGCGGCCGCCGTAGTTGCTACGCTCACCGCAGGCCGCCATAGTTGTTGCCGCCGCCGTAATTGTTGTCGCCCTGGTGATATCGCCCGTCCTCGGCCACGGCCACCGTCTTCGTAGCCCCATTGGCACGCACGCTCTCTTCCGTCGCCGCTATCACCGCCTCCATGGTGGGCAAGGTTGTTGCGGATCCATTCTTTCCGATGTGGGGCCAAAGAAAAATGGGTCGAGGAGCCACGATTCCAGTGGAATCAATCCGGAAATCCGGAGCTGCGGGCGTGGATCGGGGATGGAAATTGACAGACCATGAAGCGTCTGCTCGGCAGAACACCCAATCCGGGACGTTGATTTGCGTGGCAGATCATTAGCGTAATATCAACGTAGGATCTACTTAAGTTGATTTCATCGGAAGGCTTTGGTTATCCCGTATACAGTTTGTTATGCGGAATTAGGAGAATTTACGTTTGCTTTTTTAATAATAGTGTAGATGTAGATTTTCGCCACCGTTTCCTTTTCTGTTCACCGGTTAATCAGTAGTGTTCGAGAACAGTGTATGTGGATGGTCCATCGGTAGGTGCATGCATGACTGCCTACTCCTGTGTTGTTTTCGTCTAGCTATATATGCATGTCGTACTAAGTTGTGGTAGAATTGATTAATAATCAGGCACCCCAATTTGGACAAGTGTTAACTTCTCATTTTATAGTTGATGAGGTGTTAACTTGCCTGCACGTACGAGCTGTTTACTAGTAATAAACTGTTGATGTGAGCAGCAGCATGCATCTCCGGACGAGCAGCAGCAGCATGCAGTGCGTGTCCACATGAACCGCCATAAATGTACCGAGCAATCGTCAGCTTGGTAGACTTCGTGCGCAATATCAACCATCACTGTAATTCAACTACAGGAAAACATCACTGATCATTTTTTTTTGTATTTAGAACCATGTACTTCACATAAATTAACCTGCTCTCAACCTCTGGCCCTCCCGTCATTTATATTTCATGTATGTCGTAGTTGTGTAGTCGTGCGTGGTTGTCTTTGTTTGTGTCGGTGTGGAGTTGTGCTACACTCGTTGTTCGCAGCGAGAGGTAGAGGTGGTTGTATGGCTGTATTTCTCTCCTTCTATAAAGCTAAGGTACGCAATTTGCGTACTCTCGAAAAAAAAATTGTTCACACTTCGCCAAACAGTCTTTTTATATAAAGCACAAATGGTCAAATAGATACAAGGGCTATTTTGTTCAAAGTCAGAAAGGGTATAATTTTGAACTGTTTCTACCATCGATATGTAACATCAGATACCGTATCGATAGGTTTTAGTAAACAGTTTTCATTTTATTTTTTTATTGAACTTTTCTGCATCTTATGTGCCATGTGTTGGAGCAACTCGCAGCGGACGCTATGCTCATATTGCAATCGATGAATGTGCACTCCGACTTATCTTACCTATGAAAGAACGAAAGGTTCGACCAGGGGAGTGAATCTGCGACTACACATTTTTAATTTAGGGATTCCAAATCCAACAGAGAGCATATCAGACAAAGTGGCTTATCCTTTTTACTTGGCATGAATCCCCACTCTTCGGCATTCGCCAAAGCCCCTATTAATAATATGCTTTTATTGGGACACAAAGATAGAAATGTAGGATGACATTTAAATACACTGTCTTTTTTAATTTATCTTTTTTTCTTTGGGGTCTCCAACATATTTATACTTCAATTCCTTGGGACTAATACTTGTTAATATACTCATGAATATTTTTTGTCCCCTAATCATGTGTCATTATCACCAAAACATAGTTAGAGGCAAAGACATCGTTTCACCCACTTCCATTCTCAACAACACAGACGCGGCAATGATGCCAAGGAAATCGTAAAATCACTAGAAGGCGGAAGGAAAATATTCTTTATAATGTTAAATAATAATAGATTTCACCCACTTCAGGAAATTTGATGCCATTGAAGTGAAATTTTAGATGCATGTACACTGTCGGAATCGGGGCTCCGGGGACCCAACAAGGTTCGAACTCTGGGGATCGCTGGTTCCTTCGGCCTACTCAACCTCTCTGCTTCGCGGCCTCATGGCGACACTCCGGCGTGCTCGAGCTACGGAAGAAGAACGATGAACACGGCAATTTACCCAGGTTCGGGCCACCTTACGATGTAAGACCCTACTCCTGCTTGGTTGGGATTGCTTGAGGATGAGAGATAGTATAAAGGTGGGTTCTGGCTAGCTAGGGTTTGATTTTCTCCTATGGCGCCAGCTTGCCCTACTTATACTGGCCTTGGTCCTCTTCCCCCGAAAACACAAGGCAAAATGGGTTGCCACAACGGCTAGTTTGAAGGGGGACAAGACTACAGCTTATCCTGACAAAAGTAGTCTTCGCCTGTTAAAGCCTCCTGCCGTGACGAGCTGGTGGGCTCGGGGATGACCTCTGTCCTGGTGAGCCCCCAGCCTTGGTCTTCTTGCACCAAACAGGAAACATTTGGAAATTGCTTTGGGAACCGGCGAGCTGGCCTGCTCCCTTAGCACAAAAGAGGAAAGCATCCTTGTCTGTGTCTGCTGGCACGGCTCCTGGCGCCACTCGATGTGGCTCGCGTCACCCACGTGCGGCGCGAGGCGGGGCTTAGCAACCCTCGACATGTCCGCCCCGCGAGGGACCTCGGGAGGCCACCTTGCGAGAAGGCCTCGGGGAGCTCCTGACGACGCTTGCTGACGTGCGCCTTGCAAGGCGGGGGCCCTCACGAGGGTCTTGCTCATGAAGTCCAATGGTGGGCCGTGCTAGGCCCATGGCATGCGCCACGTCCTGGGCCGCAGGCAGACGGGCCTGGGTACCCCCAATCTCAGGGCCCAACATACACTTTGATAAGCACACGTACAAGCCAGCTATAACTCAAAAATAAAAATTTGCATGTCGTCCTCACTCAAGGAAAAATTACCCCCATAGACTACCTAAAACCACCCACGAAAATCGTCTTGTCCCTTAGAGCATCTCCAGCCGTTGGCCCCCCAAGGGATGTCTAAAAGCGCCGCCTAGGAGTGAGCTAGCGCAAAAAATGGCCCTGGGGACGAGTCGGTCCCCAGCCGTCGACCCCCAGGGCCGCCCCCAGGCGCATATTAAAATAAAAAAAAGAAAGACCATTCGGCGAAGTTATGATAAAAACTAGTTAAATTTCGGCCAAAGATGGCAATTTTCGGTGAAATTCGCGCATTTTCATTACATTAACCTAATTAAAAAAGAAAGGGGCTGAAGTCGTCGCCGCCGTCGCCGCCATCGTCGCCGTCGGCCTTCTCCTCCTTGACGCGGGCGCCCCTGCTGGACCCCTACCCGGCGTCGCCATGGCGGACTGGCGGTGGCGCGTCGTCGTCGTCGTCGCTGTCGCATAAAGACGACGACCCCGTCTTCATCGCGGCCGCGTCGGCGCTCCTTGAAGCGGCGCAGGGCGTGGCGCTGGCGCTCCTTCTCCTTCTCCCGGCGCGCCTTCTCCATCGCAATGGAGTCCTGGCGCGCCCATTCTAGGACCGCGTCGTCGTCGTCGAACTCCGCCTTCACCGGCGCCAGCCCCGCCTCCGTCTTCACCGGCGCCAGCCCCGGCTCCATCTTTGGCTTGACGAAGCGCGGAGGAGCCGACAAGGAGGAGACGCGCCGGCCGCCCTCGTTGATGACGATGCCGACGCTGCGAGTGTGCCGACCGATTGGCGTCTCCGCCGCGGGCTCGGCCTTGACGCCGAGAAGCGTCGGAGAACCGGAGGAGTGGAAAGATGAGCGAGAGGAGGAAGACGAGGAGGAGGCGAACCTCCTTGGTGCCCATGCACGTCGGTATTGCGACGGGGCGGCCCCCGTCGCAGGATAGGTCAACGGCGGGTTGTTGCCGCCGTCGAGGTATGCCAGCACGCCATCCAGCGTGCGGCCGGGGACGCCCCACCACAGGTGGCGCCCCTCGCTGTTCTTCACGCCGCCGACCATCGAAGCGCCGTTGGTGGAGGCCAGGCGCTGCTGCTGGCGGCGCCGGAAGTACGCGCCCAAGCCGCGTGATTGCCGGCGGCGTACTGGGGGAGGAAGCGCTCGTCGTCGGTCAGGGAGGCGCGCGCGACCTCGGCCTCCTCGGCGAAGTACTTGGGGTTCGCCACGGCGTCGGGTAACGGGGGAACGGGCACTCCCCCGTCGCTGAGCCGCCACCCCGTCGGCCCGGCGCGCATGTCCGGCGGCGCCGGGATGTTCGCCTGGAACAGGAGTCAGGACTCCTGTTCGCGGAGCGAACGGCGGCCGAAGCCGTTCGCCGCCGCCTCGTCTCCGGGGAAGCGCTCTGCCATGGCGACGGGCTCGGCGATGGTAGAGAGGAATAGAGAGGGGCTGCCGGTGGCGCTCGGGAAAGGAAGACGGAGACGGAGAGAGGGGGGCTGGGCGGCGGCGAGGGGCGAGTCTGGTGTGGGCACAGGCGACCGCCGGCTTTTATAGCCGTTCCGCGCCGTGTGTACGCGTGCCAGGGAGGGAAGGTGTCGGCGCGCCGCCCGTGAGGAATCAATGGCAAGGCTGACCGGCGGCAGCCTTGCCATTGATTCCCCGCGGGAACCGAGGCAGTTGGGGGAAGATGAGCCGCCGTGTCCCTGACGCGGCTGGCCCGCGGCTTTTTTGCGCCAAAACAGTTCGCCCCGGCGCCCCCGGGCGCCCCCCAGCGCGCCGGGTTCGGCCTGGGTCCGCCGGCGCTATTTTCGGCCCAGGCCGGCGAAAATCGGGCTCCTGGGGGCGTGACTGGGCCGTTTTTTCGGCGCCGGCGTAAAAAAAACGTCTGGGAAGGCCTTCCTGGGGGCGCGGCTGAAGATGCCCTTATGTCGATCCCTCTAGTGCATATGCAATCCATTTAAACTCCTATTTGACATATCAATAATCAAAAACTTCATGTTTCCACTGCATAAAATTAAACAATTTTTCAAAATTAAATCCGAACATAATATAGAGTTGAGATTAATGAACTACTGTAAATAAATAAAACATGAAGTGACATGAGAGATTGTGGCCCATGGAGCCACCACAAATGCTCAACTAGGCCATCTCGAAGTTGTTCATGTGCCATGCGGATCCGGTCTTTGATCTGTTGATGCATTTCAAGAAAATTATGCGGCACTACTTTTGTTTCCTAGGAAAGGACTGAAGTATTCATTCAATTGTAATAGTGGAACTAGGACGTCACATCACATCTTGGTCCGGAAACAAATAGTCGAACCATGCACGCCCAACCATAGAAAGATGACATGTATGGTCGGGGCCTTCTAGCGAGCGACCCCGTGCCCCGTGGTGTAGTGTTGAATCATGCATGCATGCATGACAAACGCGGGCAGGCTCGATCAAATCGGTGCAAGATCAATGGAATATAACATCGACTCAGTCGACTGAGATGTAGTAGCACCGTTTGCCGATCGGTGCAGCGTCTCCTTTTCTTGTTAGATAGAGCAAGGACGGTGACGGGCTGTAAATAATTGAAACCAACACGAGTCGCTCTCGCTGGACGGTGGTAGCTAGGACGTTTAAAGGTTTCACCGGAAGGGAAAAAGATGGCGCAGAGACCGCACATGCATGCATGCATGCTTGAGGCAGCCCGGTCGATGGATGCACACAGCCACCGCGTCGTGCTCGATCATGCTCGCTGCCAGCCGGAGGTACCTAGCTACCGTTCCTATGTTTCGCGGTTGCGGTGGCGGAAAAGCTTGCTTGATCACATCCCATCTGCAATCTATGTCATTCTTGTATCTAGCTAAGCTAGTCCATGCCTTGCTCGTCATGCACAAGCAGCACAAACACACAGTACAAATTAAAGAGAAAGGTGCAGCGCGCAGCAGTAGCAAGCCCGCAACACAACACGTATGCAACACTTATGCAGATGGGTGCAGCAATACAGCAAAGCCGCCTTTCGCAGTCACATGTCACGGGTTGTAAATGACTGATCCGAACATCGGTCGCTCTCGTCCGCTGGACGGTGGTAGCTTAAAGGTTTCATCGGAATGGAAAAAGAGAGCGCAGAGAGCGCACATGCATGCATGCTTGGGCTAGCAGCTCCCTCCCCCGGCCGATCGATGCACACAGACGGCACAGCCACCGCGTCGTGCTCATGCCCGATGGTCCCTAAATTGCTACCGTTCATAGCTATGCCTCGTCTGCAATCCGTGCCCTTGTTGTCTCTTCCGTTTTGTGTCTCTTGAGACGCGTTTCGGCGGTGGCCTCTCGCTCTTCAGCTCGTGCAACCCGCAGCGACGCTGTATGTGGAGCGCACATGTAAGAAAATCATGTGTGAGACCAGTGGCGGAGACAGGCATGGAGCAGCTAGGGCTATAGCCCCAGGCCTAGAAACAACTTCCTTTATAATTTCTTCATGCAAAGCATAAAAAATCATAGAAGTTTATCACTCAACATAGTACAGCCTCAGGTGTAGTCTGCATCTAGCTCCGCCACTGTGTGAGATGCTACAGCGGGCATGCACGTGTATGTTGCTACGTCTACGTGTGTGCTGTGTAGACCGCACATACACATGCATGCAGTTTGGCCGCGAGGAAGGATGTGCTCTCTTCTCGCAGGCAAAGTGCATACGCGTTTTGAGTTTTGACTAGCTAGTCCTTGACTCCTCGTCGGGATCACCGAGTACGTAATAGCCACCCCCAGCAAGTTTCAGCGGGGACTAGTACTAGTTATTAGGCTTAATTACTTCGGCCATTAGCAAGGATATGGGCTAAGTTTTAAGTGTCAAAGCCCAACAACACAACAACGGCCAGGTTGCACGTACGGACGTACCTACCCAATACACACCATCCATCCGCTGCACTAATGCATTGTGGGCTTGTGGCAACTTCCTAGACTACATATATTCCGCGCCGACGCTGCGCACGACGCGCTAGGCGGCTAGGGTTAGCGCTGCATCGAACACTTGAACATCATCGCCGCTGGGCGTCCGCGCCATCCACGTTCCATGTTTAGCAAAGCTTTTTTGCTGTCGCTCATCAATCCAGTACAATTCTATGGGACAATGATCAGCCGGGCAGCACCGCCACACTCAATTCCTCTAACTTGATCTGAGATAGAGGTATTATGGTTTATAGATTCATAATATTTCAGCGTCATTTTTTATCACACAAACCAATCAATCAATTGTTAGTAGTTAGTTCATTTTGTTGGTTATCAGACCAGTTAACAGATTATGTATCTGTTTGTACTAGAATTGCATAGATCATAAAGAGGAAGACACCGCCGAGCAACCTACTTTTGAAGATGCAAATCCAATCATAGAGATACATGCCACAAAGCAAACCTATTGGACATAACAGGTAAAACTTCCGCACATTCAATGGTTGATAGATTATTGCAATTGGTCATCTCTCTCCCAGTCTCAATTGCAAATATCGAGCCTTTTTTTAGTAATCAAACTTATCAAGACGTGCCTTTGAAATAAAATGGGTGACGGTTTTGTTCGATATTACATGGTGGTATACATTGGGAAGGAAATAGTTGCGAGGTCAAAGTTTATGAGATTATTGATTTGTTCGATCGGCTGGGTTGGGGTCATAGATCATTCAAACCAGTGAGTAGAAATGTAGCTTTTTTTAATGTAAAAAACATTCTGGTATATGTTTGATATTGCTACAATATTTAAGATTTGAAATATGTTTGTGACATGGTTCATGTG
>NC_041382.1:96388457-96476128 GCF_002162155.2 Triticum dicoccoides | reverse complement strand
TGCTCAAATCCTGGCTCTGCCCTTGTAAGGGCAGGCACTCGATCGAGACAAATGTCTAATTTAGCACCTGTTTTCACCATTGTCTACATCAAATGATGATGTTGCTGGAATTTTATCTATTTATGGGCCAGCCCAATAACAATTTTAGAAATTCCTAATAAATCATAGAGTCCCACTTAGCCCATTCGTGGCAGGCAAGGGGAACTACTAAAGTTTAGTCTCACATTGCTAGTTTAGAGGGAGTTGGACCTCTTTATAAGGAAGGTTTTTTTCCCACATGTATGAGCATGAGAATAAGAGGGACATTCACGCGTGCGCCTCCTCCGCCGTCCGCCTCGTCACGACGCGCCGCGGGTTGCTGGAATGAGCCGAGCCGATGTCTAAATTTTGCCACACACTACGGGTATATGAAAGGTCGCTCGGGAGCTGGAAAGTTTTGTTGTAGTGGATACTGAATACGAACGCTGGACCCTTCGGCTGCTGCCTGTTCGTTTCGTCTCCCTTGTTCCCTTCAGCTCCCGGCGCAGCCTCTCGCCTTCTTCTCCTGTGTCTATAAAAGGAAGGTCGTTCCTCTCCAGAGAAAAGCATCAGAAAGACCATCTCCCTCTCGCCCGCAAGTTTCTGAGCACTGCGCTGCTGCTACGTTCTTCCCCATCCCGGCTTGCGGCGTGCAGCGCAAGTCGGGACAGTAGGCCTCCGAAACCACACCTCTTTGAGTCCTGTATGGGAGAAGGGTGATAAGGTTTTTAGGGAGCGCTTCGCGCGACTACTGACTTCTTTGTCACGGACGCCCCGGACTCCGACGACTACTTCCCCGACGATGACTTCTTCCCCGACGTCGACAACCTCCTCGACGACATGGCTGGCGAGGACACCGACCCCAAGTCCAGTGTTGTTGCTGCTGCTGCTGTCTCATACGTGTTCTTGTTTTTTCTGTTAGAGGTCCTGCCACAGTTTCTTGTTTTAGTGTTTGCCCTAGATATGTTAAGTTCTACTTCATATATGCAACTTGCTCTACTGTCTGTTCTAGATATTTTCGGTTCTAGTTCATATTTGCATATGTTATTTACCTTCTCTCTGTCAGATTGCATGACTTGCTTTATCTCTGCTATTTTTTGAGAAAAAAAACTCCACCCATATATTGATCAAATAACAATAGTCTTACAATCGTTCATTACATAATTAGCCACACAGGGCGGAATAGAATTACACAATATACCATCGGACATGGTATCAAAACTAAATTTTGCTATCTCATGTGCCACCTTGTTAGCCTGCCTATCAGTGTTAACAATCTTGAGATCAACAATAAACTTGGAGGCACTGATCGCTTCCATTTTTAGATCCACATAAGGAGACCTGTCAACAGTTTCTTTCGCTAGGAAAGATGCAGCAAAGGAGCAGTCAGTTTCCAAGATAATTGGTTTGTGAAGAGAAATACCAATGTACAGCCCGGCGAGGCACGCACGAAGTTCCGCCACCTCCGCTCTGGAGCACATTCGAGTAAAATCCCAAGAAGACACCAGGACTTCTCCCGGATGATTCTTAGCGACAACCCCAATGCTAGCAGATTTCAAGCTCTCCACAAAACTAGCATCAACATTTATCTTAATATACTCCTGCTCCGGAGGCTTCCAACCAGCACGATCATTCTCTTTTTGCGGACTAAGATTCTCCCCATTCCCCATCACCCCCTTCTCTTTGGTGCTTTGGTCCACTTGCACACGGGCATTGGAAGTGGAGAAAGTCTTCCAATAATTTTCCACGAAGATAACAGATGCATTCACTGATTCTTTTCCTCTTCCAAAAATCAAATCGTTCCTCAGATGCCAAGCTCTCCAGAACATAAATAACACTTGCTCGCGTACCGGAGACCTCAGTTGGTCAAGCAGATAAGCATGGAGAGTTTTGCGCTTACAAGTTAGACTTGGCAAAAGCGTATGATCGTGTGGACTGGCAATTTCTTAAAAGTATGCTTGGGGCTCTTGGTTTTGCGCCAACATGGATTAATTGGATCATGACTTGTGTTACTTCTGTGAAGTTTTCGGTGTGGTTTAATGGACAACTATTGGAACCTTTTTACCCATCATGTGGACTCAGGCAAGGGGATCCTTTATCGCCTTATTTGTTTCTATTTGTGGCTGAGGCTCTCTCTTTGTTGTTAAAGGACGCTTGTGAGAAAGGTGTTCTTAAAGAGTTTAATCTTACAAGACAAGGGCCTGATATATCTCACTTATTGTTTGCGGATGATAACCTCATTTTTTCAAAGGGTCCATTGACCAAGCCTTAACTGTTAAAACTATTCTGTCGGATTATGAGAAAGGAGCTGGTCAGCTTCTTAGTCCGGATAAGTGCTCCATTAAATTTGGCAAAAAGTGCAGTGTGGAGGATCAGGTGTCCACGATGGTTATTCCAAATATTACTGCTGAAGGTTTTGAGGATAAGTATCTTGGTCTTCCGGTGCCATAGGGTAGAATGAAGGTTGGGAAATTCTAGTCGAGCAAAGATAAGGCTTTAAAAAGAGCGTCAGATTGGATTGAAAAGTATGCTTCTACTGGTATTAAGGAATCTCAAATCAAGGCTGTTTTGCAAGCGCTGCTAGTTTATGCCATGGGACTTTTTAAATTTCCAGTCTCGTCGATGGTAAAAATGTTAACATTTGGAGAAATAACTGGCTCCCAAGAATTTCGGGACTAAAAATTACAGCTAAAAAGCATCAAACTAGACTGAAGTGGGTGTCGGAATTATTCATAAGCGGGACGAGAATATGGGATGAAAATTTAATTAGGCATTCATTCTTTCATCATGATGCCGAAGAGATCCTAAACTTACGCATTCAGTCTGTGGGAGACGGTGATCTAGTTGCTTGGCACTATGAGAAAAGTGGTATGTTCTCTGTGAAAAGTGTGTACAGACTGGCTTTAAATCTCAAGGACAACAAGGACGAGACAGGAATATCCAGTGCTGCTGTTAATGAGGAAAGAAGACAGTGGGATGTTATTTGGAAGGCTAAGGTTCCGCAAAAAAAAATAGAATTTTTTCTTGGAGAGCTGCGATCAACAGTTTGGCGGTTCAGGTGAATAGAGTGACTCACCATCAAACGGTCTCCAATATGTGTACTATATGTGGAGTTCAGGATGAAAATATCTTCCATGCTCTAGTGACCTGCCCTAAGGCGCGTGCTTTGCGTATCGCCTTGGGGGATGTGTGGAATATTCCGAGGGAGGAGTTGTTTAGATTTACGGGGCCAGACTGGCTTCTTATCTCTGCTATTTTAGTCATGCTTTATCTAGTATTTCCGTTAATAAAATCATATGGTAAATTGCTCATATTTCCAACAATCCAAAAACATTATTATAGACAATTTACCTTGAGTGGTTTTGTTGCTTCCATGAGACCTCCTATATTAGAGGGTATCCACTATAAGAGGTGGTGCGTGAGAGCAGTCTTATGGTTTCAAACCATGAGTTGCTATGATGCCACTCTCGGCAAACCCGAAGGAGAGTATGATGCTCAACAGGAATAAGCTTTTCTGAAAATGGATACGTTGTTTAAGGCCGCTCTCTTGAGTGTTCTTGATGAGAATATAGTTGATGATTATGCGTCAATTGATAATGGAAAATATATGTGGGACGCGCTCGAGGCCAAGTTTGGGGTCCCGGATGCTGTCACTGAGTTGTACAGCATGGAGGAATTCTATGATTACAGGATGACTGAAGAACGCTCCATGGTTGAGCAAGCTCATAAGATACAATCATTTGCTAAAGAACTTGAGCACTTCAATTGTATGCTACCGGACAAGTTTGTTGCCAGAGATATCATCACTAAGCTTCCTCCTTCGTGAAGGAATTTTGCTACCTTACTAAAGCATAAGAGAAAGGAGTTTTACGTTCCGGATCTCATTGGTACTCTTGATGTGGAGGAAAAGGCGAGAGCAAAGGACACACGTGCTCGAGGTATTGAGGGAGGATCTAGTGCTAATCTGGTACAGAAGAAAACTTTCAGCCCCACAAGTTCAAGAACAAGAAAAATTTGATGGTAAAGCAAAGTTTGATGGGAAGAACAAGGCTATACAGCACACCAACTTCAGGAAGAAGAATGAAAAAAAGAAAGGTGTTTGTCATGTGTGCGGAGATCCTAATCACCGGGCTCCTAGTTGCCCTAATCGCTATGACAAGCGCCATCTTGGGAAAGGCGGCAAGACCGCTAATGTTGTCATTGGAGACACTGACATGAAGGATGCTTGGTATGGTATATTTCCCACTATTCTTTCATATGTCATTCTCCTAATTGGTTGATTGACACGGGTGCTTGGTATGATATTTCCATGTTTTTGTCTTATCAGACCGCAGGGACTTCAACCGTGCTGATGGGCAATGGTTCAAGTGCTTCTGTTCGTGGTGTTGGCACGGTCAATCTGAAGTTTACTTCGGGGAAGATCGTGCGGCTGAAGAACGTGCATTATGTCCCCTCCGTCAATAAAAATCTTGTTAGCGGATCTCTTCTGTGTAGAGATGGCTACAAGCTTATCTTTGAGTCAAATAAATTTGTAATATACAAGTATGGAACCTTTGTTGGTAAAGGCTATGAGCCAGGAGGCTTGTTTCGTTTATCCTTGTCAGATGTTTGCAATAAAGTTATTAATCATGTTTGCAACAATAGTGAATCAAATATGTGGCACTTACGTCTTTGTCATGTTAACTTGGGCTGCATGTCGCGATTCGGGAAGTTGAACTCAATCCCTAGTTTCACCACTGTCGAGGGATCTAAGTGTCTAGTGTGTGTGCAAGCTAAGCAACCTCGTAAGTCTCATATGACTGCGGAAACAAGAAATCTTGCACCACTAGAGCTCATACATTTAGATCTTTATGAAATGAATGGTGTATTGACAAAAGGTGGAAAGAAGTATTTTATGACGTTAATTGATGACTCCACTAGATACTGCCATGTGTATCTTCTGAAATCTAAGGATGAGGCTTTGAACTATTTCAAGATCTATAAAGCTGAAGCGGAAAACCAACTTGATCGAAAGATCAAGAGGCTTAGGTCCGATCGTGGTGGAGAGTATTTCTCAAATGAATTTGATTTCTTTTGTGCGGAACATGGTATAATCCATGAGAGGACGCCTCCCTATTCACCTCAGTCAAATGGGGTGGCCGAAAGAAAGAATCGTACTCTAACTGATTTGGTTAACGCCATGTTAGACACATCGGGTCTCTCCAAGGCATGGTGGGGGGAGGCAATATTGACTGCATGTCATGTCCTAAACCGAGTTCCCACAAAGAACGAAGAGATAACTCCATTCGAGGAATAGGAGAAGAAAATGTTAAAGCTCTGGTACCTACGAACCTGGGGTTGTTTGGCGAAAGTCGATGTGCCAATTTCAAAGAAGCGCAAGCTTGGACCAAAAATCGTGAATTGCGTTTTCCTGGGATATGCTTTTCATAGCATTGGTTATAGATTCTTGGTTGTAAAATCTGAGGTACCTAACATGCATGTCAGTACGATCATGGAGTCGAATGATGCGACTTTCTTTGAAGATTTCTTTCCCATGAAGGATATGGCTACCTCATCTAATCAGAAGATGCCTAGTTCATCAAATCAGGAACCAATTAAATTACTAAACTTGCCATTTCGATGGAACACTTTGAAAATCCCGTGGAGGAGAACAATGAACTTCCTACTAGGAGCAAGAGACAGAGGACTGCAAAGTCTTTTGGTGATGATTTTCTTGTATACCTCATAGATGACACTCCCAATTCTATCTCAGAGGCCTATGCATCTGAAGATGTTGACTACTAGAAGGAAGCGGTCCGTAGTGAGATAGATTCCATCTTAGCAAATAAAACTTGGGAGATAACTGATCATCCTTATGGGTGCAAACCTATAGGGTGCAAATGGGTATTCAAGAAGAAGCTTAGGCCCGATGGTACTATTGAGAAGTACAAGGCACGGCTCATGGCTAAGGGTTATACCCAAAAGGAAGGTGAAGACTTCTTTGATACTTACTCACCTGTGGCTCGATTGACCACTATTCGAGTACTACTTTCTCTAGCGCCTCACATGGTCTTCTCGTTCATCAAATGCATCAAATGGATGTTAAGACTGCTTTCCTAAATGGAGAGTTGGATGAGGAAATTTACATAGAACAACCAGATGGGTTTGTAGTAGATGGTCAGGAAAAAAAGTGTGCAAGTTGCTGAAGTCTTTGTATGGACTTAAGCAAGCACCCAAGTAGTGGCATGAGAAGTTTGAAAGAACTTTAACAGCTGCAGGCTTTGTTGTAAACGAAGATGATAAATGTATGTACAATCGCCATGGTGGGGGCGAGGGAGTTATCCTTTGCTTGTATGTTGATGACATACTGATTTTCGGAACAAATCTGAAAGTTATTAAGGAGGTCAAGGATTTCCTATCTTGTTGTTTTGAGATGAAGGATTTAGGAGTGGTTGATGTCATTCTGAACATCAAGTTGTTGAGAGACGATGATGGTGGGATTACATTGCTTCAATCTCACTATGTGGAAAAGATCTTGAGTCGTTTTGGCTATAGTGACTGCAAGCCCTCCAACACCATATGATGTCAGTGTGTTGCTTCGAAAGAATCGAAGAATTGCTACAGATCAATTGAAATATTCTCAGATTATTGGCTCGCTTATGTACTCAGCCAGTGCTACAAGATCTGACATCTCTTTTGTTGTTAGCAAACTGAGTCGGTTTGTCTCAAAACCAGAAGATGTGCATTGGAAAGCTCTAGAAAGAGTTTTGCGTTATTTGAAAGGCACTGCGAATTATGGAATTCACTACACCGGGCACCCAAAGGTGCTAGAAGGGTATAGTGACTCAAATTGAATCTCATATGTTGAAGATAAAGGCCACGAGCGGATATGTATTCACTCATGGGGGTGGCGTTGTTTCTTGGAAGTCTTGCCAGCAGACCATCTTAACGAGGTCAACAATGGAAGCAAAACTCACATCACTAGATACAGCTACGGTCGGAGCAGATTGGCTTCGTCGGCTCTTGAGTGACTTGCCGGTTGTTGAGAAACCTGTATCGGGTATCCTTATGAACTGTGACAATCAAACTGTGATCACGAAAGTGAGCAGTTCAAAGGATAACATGAAGTCATCAAGACATGTTCAGAGAAGGTTAAAGTCTGTCAGAAAAATGAGAAACTCCGGAGTTATTGCATTGGATTATATCCAAACATCTAAAAATCTGGCAGATCCTTTTACTAAGGATCTGTCACGTAATGTGATAGATAATGCATCGAGGGAGATGGGTATGAGATCCACAATATGAGTTGTTCATAGTGGTGACCTAGTCTATGTGATCGGAGATCCCGTGAATTAGATGTGGAAGACAAGCTGTTGGTCAACTGAGAGGAGAGTATTCTTACTGTTAACAGTACCACTCCATGGAGATGAAACACTCTCCTAAATTTGCATGGCAGGTTGTATATCTTAATGTGTTCTAAGTGGCTCATTTAAGCAGAGATGTTGTCCTGTAGAACATTTTTTGAAGAACACACCTATATGAGTTTGATTGTCAAACGTCACAATCTATGAGCGTAGGGTTCTCTCTGGTAAACTCATGAAAGGTCACGGAGTATGACACATAAGCTCCACCCGCGGGAAAGACCCACGGTAGCCTAGTATCGGTCAAGGCTTTGTGTGAAGCTAGATTCACAGAAAACTTGCAGTTCAAGGCCCAGTCCACTGTTCAAGTTGGTTACTAGTGTAGCATAGAGTTCTATGTGGAAGTTCAACTTAACAGTCTCCACTGCAGTACCGGTATATAAAACAGTGTTTCGGAACCAAAGGAAAATTTTGTGTGCCTCTCGGATCTGGTGAGGGATTACTGGAATTTTATCTATTTATGGGCCAGCCCAATAACAATTTCAGAAATTCCTAATAAATCCTAGAGGCCCACTTAGCCAATTTGTGCAAGGCAAGGGGTACTACCAAAGTTTAGTCCCACATTGCTAGTTTAGAGGGAGTTGGACCTCTTTATAAGGAAGGTTATTTCCCCACATGTATGAGCATGAGAACAAGAGAGACATTCACGTGCGCTCCTCCTCCGCCGCCCGCCTCGCCACGCCTCGTCACGGTGCGCCGCGGGTTGCAGGAATGAGCCGATGTCTAAATTTTTGCCATGCAGTACGGGTATATGAAAGGTCGCTCGGGAGCCCTTCAGCTCTCGGTGCAGTCTCTTGCCTTCTTCTCCTGTGTCTATAAAAGGGAGATCGCTCCTCTCCAGAGAAAAGCATAAGAAATACCATCTCCCTCTTGCCACCAAGTTCCTGAGCACTGCACTACTGCTATGTTCTTCCCCATCCCGGCTTGCGGCGTGCACCGCATGCGGGACAGTAGGCCTCCGAAACCGCACCTCTTTGAGTCCTGTACGGGAGAAGGGTGATAAGGTTTTTGGGGAGCACTCCACGTGACTACTGACTACTTCGTCACGAATGCCCCGGACTCCGACGACTACTTCCCCGACGTCGAAAACCTCCTCGACGACATGGCTGGCGAGGACACCGACCCCAAGTCCAGTGCTACTGCTGCTGCTGCCCCGTACGTGTTCTTGTTCTTTCGGTTAGAGGTCCTACCATAGTTCCTTGTTCTAGTGTTTGCCCTAGATATGTTAAGTTCTACTTCATATATGCAACTTGCTCTACTGTCTGTTCTAGATATTTTTGGTTCTAGTTCATATTTGTAGATGTTATTTACCTTCTCTCTCAGATTGCATGAGTTGCTTTATCTCTGCTATTTTAGTCATGCTTTATCTAGTATTTCCATTAATAAAATCATATGGTAAATTGCTCATATTTCCAACAGATGTTCCAAAGAAAATCAATGTTAAAGACGTTTTCAAAATTTCAAAACTTCATGTTTTGAATCTCGAATGAAACATCGATGAAACTTTTTAAACCCAAGTTTTTATCGATGCATGTTTGCTAGGGGTTCCAATGAATTTTAAAATTTCATATTTTGAATCTCGAATGTAACATTGGTGAAACTTTGTGAAACTCTTTTGTCGACGCAAGTTTCATTTGGCTTTTAGTGACTTCCGGTGTGCCTTTATGGGTTCATATAGCTTTAGTACTTTTCAATGAAAAATTTTGGACGAATCTTAAAGATAATGAAGAGTCTTGATAGATTGGATACACCATTATATGGGGGGGGGGGGTTGTATTTCACAACTGCTAGTTGATCCCCATTACATGCAAAAAGAAAGCTAGTTATAGGTAAACACAAGCAGCGCAAATTCAATTGCTAAGCATACAAAAAATACAAACAAAAAAATGCCATCATCACATTAAAAAACTTGGTTCTGGTAGAAAAAATGTGTCCTATCTCAAACTATAGCCCGATTCCCAATCCATTGCATTCTTAGTTTCTAATTAAGATTCAAATTTATAAAATTTCAAATTCAAAAATAAAATAAAATAAAGTCAAGATAATAAACCAACTAATGTAAATAAAACATGAACTCACATGAGAAATTGTTGCCCATGGAGATGTACCGTACCGTACCACATATGATGAAATAGGTCATGTCGAACTTGCTCAGGTGCCACACGATCTTGATCTATATATACACTTCATGAAATGCTCGGGTTCGACCTGATGTAGCTCAAGCCTCAGAGTTGTTCCTGCATTATCATACTCAAATTCTTCCTCTTGATCTCACCCACTCTTAATTATCATGTTGACTTTCATAATTTGCCACAACATTCTTTGATCCCAGAGTTCAGGAGGCCCCGTAGCAATTGCAAAGCGAGCTTCCAACATCCCAAATGCTCGCTCAATATTCTTACTGGCTGATTCTTAAGCCTTGCTTGGTAAAGTGAACTCTTTTGTTACCTTGAGATTTTGAAATTATTTACGCATGTGGAGCACATGGCATATATGCCACCAACAAGATAGTAGCCACTATGTACTCCCTCCGTCCCATAATATAAGAACGTTTTTGACACAGTAGTGTCATGGTGGGAGTATTTGTGATCATTGAATTCATTGTTCATCAATGGAGCATTACTGATGATAACCTTGCAAATAGTGGAGGCCATTGCAGGGCATTGATGTCACTGTGCACATGGGATACAATAAACTTGATTCGTAGCTAGTACAGATTAAAATATACACAGTAGATTGGGCACCAACGACAACTATTATAAGCATGCGGTTATTGGCATGCCTACTCGTCAATAATTGTCCTAAAATCATTGCACGTGAGATTAGCATTGCCATTACATTGTTATGTTGATAGGCTCTAAATGCATGGGCTTTCAAGGTCCATGGTTTCTTAGCGGGCCCCATTAGGTCAGTGGCCACCATCCCTTATGCACATGTGGCCCATGAACTCTAAAAAACACTAAAGTTTAACTTGTCATGGGTTTAGTCCTGTACTGCTCACACAAGGAGTTTGGGACAAGCATATATTGTGAACTTATTCTTTTCTTCTAGAATACTGGAACCATCTTCAACAGGGTTCTGGTACACACGAATAGCGCGCCCGCTCACAAGATTGTGTGTGACTTATGACTTTACTTTGGATGACTGTATGATTGTGACAAATATAAAATCTATGAAAGTTCTTCCTCACGTGATTTGAGCGGTAATAGTTTGTGCTTGTATATAGCTACCAATTAGTCCCGGCCCTCCAGTCCATACTAAAGCAGCGACAATTAATGTAGATCGGAGGGGCATCTTTTTGAATGTCAAGAATTGTAGCATAACTTATTAAAAGTTGAAATTTTATGGGTTTCTTTTATTTTGTAAGCATCTTTTGTCAAACACGACTACCCTTTCAATAACAATAAAAAATACATATGATCGTGTGCATCATAATTATAGATATGTTGGTCGTTTTATCCGCATTTCCTATGAAAGGATGTTCGAAATTTGTTTTCATGCTCAACAATAAAACGGTTGGTCAGAATAATTAAACATAATACAAGTTTCAATCCTGGGACATTATACAGATTTTCATCAGAAAACTCAGACAATAAACTTATACAATAGACTACAATTCCTTAAGAGCATACGTCCATTATCGTCTCGTCTTGTGACGGTGGTAATTCAAAGATGCGAGGCGAGACCAGAGTTGGACGGTAACCCCGATGGATGAACCATAGCCATTCATATGGCGGTATCCGTTGGAGCTGCTTGTCCCACTGCAGCAGTCGACCGTGGTCAGGAACGGACGACCTCGTGTCATACTTGTACAAGGTGTCGTTGCACGTGTAGAAGAGCGTCTCATGTTGAAACCATGCACTCCAGGACACACAGCTCCATGGCCATCGAATGGGGATCGGAGGTTCCACCTGCACGAAGAAGCTGTAGCGCAACTCCCAGTGCGGCTCCTTCTCGCTGTCCGATTCCTTGTTCTCCGTGGCCATGACCCAGAAGCGGAGGGCCTTGGGGCGATTATAGCTGTTGAGCACGTGTGCGGCGAGGCACAGCTGCCCCTTGAGCTCAAAGGCCAGTGGATTATCGTATCGATAGGTCCCGAGATCGTCCGGGAGAGGGTAGGCGTGGCACGTCTCGGTAGGCACGTCCACTACCAGCACTCCGGCAGCCACCTGCCACATGGGTGCATTCCAGCCTTTGGTGTTAGACTGTATTTACATGTGTATATTGTAACGTTGTATACCACCTCATTATATATATATGTGATAGGCCACCCCTAGAGGGTTGTGCCGTTTCCCCCAAAGCCTATTGTCTTACATGGTATCACGCTAGGTTACGTCCGCTTCCGCCTAAAAACCCTAAACCGCCGCCGCCGCCGCCGCGCCCGCCGTCGCTGTCGCCCGACTGCTATGACGTCCGCCGCTGCGTCCGGCTCCACCGCCACCGGTTTTCTGCCGGCCTCCCTCGCGGCACTTCTCTCGAGGCCGCTGGATGCCGCCTTCCTTCAGGCGCCGATCGGGACACGGAGCGTCGGCTCCCTCTTCGCGCTCCCGCCGGCTGCTACTTCGCCCGGGCAGGCGCTTGTGGCCCACACCGCCGCCGCCCCGTCAACCGCGGCTGTCGCGCCCTCGGCCACTGCGCCGCTGGTGGCGGAGGACGTCGCGCTGGCAGGCTTCGCGGCGTCAACCGCGGCCATCGCGCCCTCTGTCACCGCGCCGGCTGCCCCTCTGACTGTCTCCACGGCGGTCTCACCTCAGCCAGTCTCCTCGATGGGATCGCAGCCGCCGCCGCCGTTTCACTTCGGCCATCTCATCACCATCAAGTTGTCGTCGGACAATTACATCTTCTGGCGCGCGCAGGTTCTTCCGCTTCTTGGGAGTCACTATCTGCTTGGCTATGTCGACGGCTCTCTCCCTTGCCCTCCTGCGCTGGTTGACAGCGTGCACGGTCCGGTCTATAATCCGGCTCACCGTGTCTGGACAGGGCAGGATCAGGCGAACCTCTCCTCCATCCAGGGGTCGCTCTCTCCGGCCGTTGCTGGGCTTGTTGTCTTCGCCAAGACGTCCCACGAGGCATGGACTATTCTTGAGCGCTCGTTTGCGGCACAGTCGCAGGCTCGTGTATCTGGGCTCCGTCGCCAACTTGGGGAGTGTCAGAAGCTTGACTCCACCGCCACTGAGTTCTACAACAAAGTCAAGAGTCTCGCCGACACGCTGGCCTCCATTGGACAGCCCCTCACCGACTCCGAGTTCAACTCGTTTATTGTCAATGGTCTTGATGAGGAGTATGACGCCCTAGTCGAGATCATCAATGAGAGGGGCAACTCCACGCCCATGCCAGCACACGAGGTCTTTTCACGCCTCCTGCTTACTGAGCAACGAGTCGAGACGCGCCGATCCAGGGGCAACGGCGCCCTCTCGGCAAACGCCGCCACCAAGGGTGGTCGCTCCTCTGCTTCATCCAGGGCTCCTTCGGGGCAGTCACCACCACCCACCTCGGCCCCTCCTCCTACTGCGACGCTACCAGGGGCTGGCGGTCCACGTGTGTGCCAGCTTTGTGGTCGCGATGGGCACTGGGCCTCAAAGTGTCACAAGCGCTTTCAGCGGGGTTTTCTTGGTCTCGGCAATGACGGGAAGGATACACGCAACTTTGCTCGTCAGGTCGCCATGGCTGATCGTCCGCCGCCGCAGAAGCCACAGGGACACATTCAGTCCTACTCCATTGATCCCCACTGGTACATGGACTCTGGGGCGACAGAGCACCTGACCAGTGAGATGGGGAAGCTTCACACTCGTGAACCCTACCATGGCTCCGACAAGATCCACACCGCCAATGGAGCAGGTATGCACATCTCTCATATTGGTCAAGCATCACTTCTCACTAGACATGCCAAAAGAAGTCTTCAACTTCGCAATGTTCTTCGAGTTCCATCTGTGACACGTAATCTTCTTTCAGTTCCTAAACTCACTCGTGATAATAATGTGCTTTGTGAATTTCATCCTTTTGATCTTTTTATTAAGGATCGGGGCACGAGGGACATTCTTCTTAGTGGGCGGCTCTGCCAAGGTCTCTATCGTCTGGAGCATCCTGGCGTCGCTCGCGTCTTCAGTGGAGTTCGGGTATCTCCGTCACAGTGGCATGCTCGTCTTGGTCACCCGGCCACACCTATTGTCCGGCATGTTTTGCGTCGTCATGAGCTTCCTAGTGTGTCTAGTAATAAAGATGTAGCAGTGTGTGATGCTTGTCAGCAGGGGAAGAGTCATCAACTTCCCTTTTCGGAGTCCAGTCGTGAGGTGAAATATCCTTTAGAACTTGTGTTTTCAGATGTATGGGGTCCTGCTCAGACTTCTGTTAATGGTCATAATTACTATATCAGTTTTGTTGATGCTTACAGCCGCTTTACCTGGCTTTATCTTATCAAACGTAAATCTGATGTGTTTGACATTTTTGTTCAGTTCCAAAAACATGTTGAACGCCTTCTCAAGCACAAAATTGTTCATGTTCAGTCGGACTGGGGTGGCGAGTATCGCAACCTCAACTCCTTCTTTCAGTCGCTTGGGATCACTCACCGTTTAGCATGTCCACATACACATCAGCAGAATGGTTCAGTAGAACGTAAGCATCGTCACATTGTTGAAGCTGGTCTGACTCTTTTGGCCCATGCATCTGTTCCGTTTCGTTTTTGGAGTGATGCTTTCACCACTGCATGTTTTCTCATCAATCGTACTCCCACTCGTGTTTTGAATATGAAGACTCCCATTGAAGTTCTCCTTAATGAACAACCGGACTACACCTTTTTCAAGGTGTTTGGGTGTGCTTGCTGGCCCCATCTCCGTCCATATAATAAGCGTAAGCTCGAGTTTCGTTCCAAGAAGTGTATTTTTCTTGGTTATAGCTCTCTTCATAAAGGATACAAATGTCTTCATGTGCCCACTAATCGTGTCTACATCTCTCGGGATGTTGTGTTTGATGAGCATGTTTTTCCCTTTGCCAAACTCCCTGTGTCCACTACCGAGCCACCTGTCATGCATTCATCCTCTGTTGCTTCTGACCAATTTGATGATGTTGCATATTCTCCTCTATTGTTGCCTAACCATGGTGCAGGCACTAGTCGTGGGGCTCGTTTGGAGATTCTGGAAGTGCCATCTTCCTCTTCGTCGCCATCGTCTTCATCCTCGGCACCTTCTGTTGTGCATGAGGAGCACATGGCGCCCCTGCATGGCCTCGGTTTCCGTGCTCATGCACGGCCGATCGACGCCCTGGCCCGGTCGCCTCTGGCTTCTGGGCTGCCTTCGCCATCGTCGCGCCCTGCAACCCCGCCGACTGGGCCGGCCTCCTCGGTCCCCGTCTCGTCCAGGGCGTCGGGGCAGTCATCACCAGGCCTGGCCTCGCCCGCCCCTGCCTCGCCCAGGGTGTCTGGGCCCTTCTCACCAGGGCCGGCCTCGCCTGCTCTCGCCTCGCCAAGGCCGTCTGGGCCGGTGTCACCGGAGCTGGCCTCGCCCACTCTCGGTTCGCCCATGGCCTCTGAGCCCCTGTCGTCGGGCCAGTCTTCGCCATGCAGCCCGGAGTCGTCTGTCCCGAGCTCGCCTGAGGTGATTCCTGCATCTCCGGCGACCGTCACGTCTCCGTCACCTTCGCCTCCGCCGGCTCCTGCTGCTGCTCTACGTCCACATATGCGCAGTCGGAGTGGCATTTTTCAGCCTAAGCAACGTCATGATGGCATAGTTGCTTGGTTAGCGGCGTGCATGTCTGCTGCTCTCGCAGATCCATCCTCTGAGCCACGCACGTATCAAGCTGCTATGCGCATTCCTCATTGGAGAGAGGCCATGGAGCAGGAGTATCAAGCGCTTCTTCGCAATCAGACATGGACTCTTGTTCCTCCACAATCACGGGTAAATGTCATTGATTCCAAATGGGTTTTCAAAGTGAAGAGGCATTCTGATGGGTCCATCGAGCGCTATAAGGCTCGTCTGGTTGCTCGTGGTTTTCGACAGCGTTTTGGACTTGACTATGAAGACACCTTCAGTCCAGTGGTCAAGCCTACTACCATCAGACTTCTTCTCTCTCTAGCTGTTACTCGAGGTTGGTTTCTTCGTCAGCTTGATGTTCAAAATGCTTTTCTTCATGGTGTCTTGGCGGAGGAGGTTTACATGCGCCAGCCTCCGGGTTTCTCTGATCCGGATCGCCCTGATCATCTCTGTCGTCTGTCCAAGGCAATTTATGGTCTGAAGCAGGCTCCTCGTGCTTGGCATGCTCGTCTTGCAATGGCTCTTCGTGCTCATGGTTTTGCATCATCAACTGCTGACTCCTCATTGTTTCTTCTTCAAAGGCCTGAGGTTACTATGTACTTGTTGGTCTATGTAGATGATATCATTTTGGTCAGCTCCTCTCAGTCGGCTGCTACTGCGCTTGTTCGCTCACTTGGTGCTGATTTTGCGGTCAAGGACCTTGGGAAGCTTCATTACTTTCTTGGTGTGGAGGTTACTTCTCGTGATGCTGGCCTTGTTATGACGCAGAAGAAGTACTCTCTGGATTTGTTGCAGCGAGCTGGGATGCTTAAGTGCAAACCGACGACTACACCCATGTCTACCACTGATAAGCTCAATGTTGTTGATGGTGTGCTTCTTTCTTCTTCCGATGCGACAGAGTACAGGAGTATTGTTGGTGGGCTCCAGTACTTGACGATCACGCGACCAGACATTTCCTATGTTGTTAACCGAGTCTGCCAGTATCTGCAGTCACCCCGTGACACTCATTGGTCTGTTGTTAAGCGGATTTTGCGCTATATTCGTTTCACGGTGGCCCATGGTTTGCATATTCGGCCGTCTGACTCTGGTTGTCTTTCAGCATATTCTGATGCAGACTGGGCTGGCAATCCGGATGACAGGCGATCCACGGGGGGTTATGCTGTCTTCTTTGGCTCTAACCTGATTGCCTGGAGTGCTCGAAAACAGGCTACTGTCTCGCGTAGCAGTACTGAGGCTGAGTATAAGGCTGTGGCCAATGCCACATCAGAGATCATCTGGGTACAGTCCTTGCTTCAGGAGTTAAGTATACCACAATCACAGCCTCCTGTTCTTTGGTGTGATAACATCGGTGCTACATACCTTTCTGCAAATCCGGTATTCCATGCCAGAACGAAACACATTGAAGTTGACTATCACTTTGTGCGTGAACGTGTCTCTCAGAAGCAACTACAGATCAAGTTTATTTCTTCCAAGGATCAACTTGCTGACATCTTCACCAAGCCATTGCCTTTGCCACAGTTTGAGACTTGCAGGCGCAATCTTACCCTTCTAGATTCATTAGAAAGTGGCTAAGATTGAGGGAGGGTGTTAGACTGTATTTACATGTGTATACTGTAACGTTGTATACCACCTCATTATATATATATGTGATAGGTCACCCCTAGAGGGTTGTGCCGGTTCCCCCAAAGCCTATTGTCTTACATTTGGTGACCACGTGAAGTTTACCATCGATCAGTACTGGCGTCGAAGTGTCATTTCCTCTGGTTAGTGGGCGAGAGGATGAGAGGAACGAGTCTTTGCGCCATCCGCGGGCGTCACCCAAGGTGTAGACGTCCACGTTCACCCGTTGTTCTTCGGAGGAGTACGAGCATAGCGGGAAAGAGAGACGGAAGAGCTTGTACTCGTTGGTGGGCGGACTGAACCCAAAGGCAAAGAAATACGCATGATCCTTGTTGCTGAGCGGAGGGGCCGCCGGAAGCTCCAGCGTCTCGCCGGTGACGGGGTTGCACACCAGCGCCGGTGCCTGAGCACCGTGCTCGTCCACGAAGCAAAGGAGGCCGTTGCAGATGTCGGCGAGGCCGTAACCTTCGGGCTTGGCGATGGAGCACATGGGTTTATCCGACGATAAGCTGAAGACACTGGTCTTGACGCTCTGGCCGATACCGCATGGTACACCGGATAAGCGCAAGAACTCGGGCTCTGCCGAGAGCGCGGCATGGCTCGCTGCGTGGAGCTTGCGGAAGGAGGGGTCTCCGAGGGCGCTGCGCCACTGCCTGGAGACGCAGCAGCAGCGGGCCACGTCCTTGGTCGGCAGCTTCATCAGGATTTCCTGTAGCATATCGTTAGGGATTTCCCTAACTGCGACGACGACGTCCGATTGTGCCATAGGCATCGACGTCCCAAGGCAAAGAGATGCGCATCCTACTTGATCTGCCGGCAACTCGCTCCAAATCGATCGATTGTGGGTTGTGAGTTGTGACCGTCGACTTGGTATTTTATAGAAGGCGCCACCCAACGAGTTGCCGAGTTTGAGTCGAAGCAGGTCATTGTGTTTGTATTAGGATCCATCCATATATCCGATCCTAAACATGCACGACTCCGTCGTCAAAAATGCATGCAACCGATTGGGTGCTCCGTTCAGGAAGCACAGACCAAGCTTCCTTTCCTTACTAATCACGAAACGGAAACGATGAACAATCGCCAAAAATGCTACACCTACGTAACTCTTTTACGTACTCTACCTAATCTTCGATCGGCAGATGTAGCATTGCTCATGAATCGCCAGATCGGTTCCTCTCCTCTCTGCACGGCCACACCCTTATTTCCGTCTTCGATCGCCAGATCCAACCAAATTGGCTGCCCCTCTCTCCGGACGTCCAGTCATAAAGTCATAATACAAATATTTTCTTCTTCTTCTTTTGAGCATCACGTATGCACGCAAAGAAATACTGCTAGTGCTAGCTGCTAGCTAGTGCAAGTACGCCCACGACTTTTTCTTCTTCTTTTGAGCATCACGTACACTGCTAGCCAGCCTGCTTCAGGGCATGTACAATACATAGTCTTAAGGTGATGTCTCGCATGCCATGTAGGATCGGATATGACGTAAAGTAGGTTCGGATAAGGAAGCGGGATCCTTTCCAGAAGACGGGTGCTTGAAGAGAAAAAGTGTGGTCCGGTGACAAAAACTGAAAATGTTGAAGTGAAAAGTAGAGATGCATGTGTACTAGAGTCTTTATTTTCTATTTCCTAATGAGGCCCACTAGTAATAGCTTGCATTGGAGAAAAAAAATTAATATAGATGCCTCAAATTATTTTTTATCATGGGGTATATGTATCCATATGTCACCATTGTGTGGGTGACTACCACTTGGCTACACACGCAAGTACGGACCTGCGGCATGCACTCCATTTTGGTAGCTACATTTACATGCATGCTTGCCCAAGTGATCAATGGTCTCTCTCTAATCCACCATCAATCTTACTTATTGATACATACCAAAAATAAACAATGAAAGTGATCATATTATGCAACACAAAATACTTAGAGCATCTATAGCCGGACCCCCTTAAATTGACTGGACGGGCACGGGGACCAGTGATCGGACAGGAGAAAGAAGCAAAAAGTAGCAAAAGGTTGACCCAACCAGACCCCTCAAAACCTCCTTAAATACCCGGTCTGTCCGGCAGCCCTCACATTCATCTCATATATGAGATGAGTATGTGAAGTGCCTGGGCATGCCCAGTCAGTGGTCCTGCTTCCGCCACATAGGATTGGGCCCCCATATCTTTTTTCTTTATTATTTCTTTTCTTTTTCTCTCATTCTTCATCAATCACATGCATGTGACTGGACATATAAGAAAAAACTGAGGGACATGGTTGCGTGAACAGAAAAATAAAGAATCAAAGCGGACACGCCCGGACGCTGACCGGGCACATCCGCAGGCGTTTGAGGGGCCAAATTTGTACATTGTGGCCGAAGATGCTCTTATGCATGCATAGAAAATCATTGGTTTGATTGTAATGCCCCACAGCCACCCTCGCTACCATCAGTGACACACCACCTCGATACCCTAACCATAACTTATCTGCAACGCCAGAAAGTTTGGGTTCCCAGCCCATGACCAAATGCCGGAGAGATCACCGACCCACAGCCTCAACATCGGTCCGTGGACGGTGGGGAACGAGGGTTCTCCCTTATCGCCTCATGGAGGGTGAAGGGGGGAAATGTCTCCTTATTTCTGGATCACGGCTATAAATTGGTTATAATTGGGTTGCGGAAAAACACTTTAGGTGCCATTTCATTCACAATTAAAATGCATGTCCCTTGGATACATTGCTTACGCAAGAGGCGTGTCGTGCAACATGGTGGGTTGTGTCATTTTTTCTTGTCCTGACAATGTCAGGGGTCAACTTGTAGTACATGCTATCCATGTAGTAACACTATGGGTATATCCCCATGCCGTACATTTCCAGATCCTCCTCTTTGATAGTCTATACAAATGGCATCATTTTCTTTAGTGCGTTGCTGATTACTTCATTATTTATCCCTTAACAAATAGGGATTTTTATGCGATAAGAGGCAAGAAATAGTGGACTGGTGGGGCTATGTACCCGAGGTATAAAGTCATGATATTAATGGTAAGTGTAATGTCTATCCATGAAAGCGGTGCTACGGGAGATGTATATTTTTCCTGTTATTTAAGCGGTGTTTGTTTCTGGAGGGGAAAACATTTTTTTCTGCACTTAAACATAGGCAGCAGTCAATGATTTTAGACTAGCCACAATGAAGAGTAACATACACTAGTAACATACACGTATTCCTAGACTATATTACTACTTTCATAGTGGGTAGTAACATAAGTGTGGTAACATGCATAGCTTCATTTATTAGGTTGTAGACTCATATTGCATTGGGACATGTGATGTTACAGTAACTAGTTAAGTTACTACTACTACCTCTCTCCTTATTAACTCATTGCCACATAAGCAAATTTGCTGAGTTGGACTCGATGTTACTGCTGAAGTTACTCCCACTGTGGCTAGTCTTAGTGGATATCAACACTCTTGGGGTGCAGATAAAGAGACCATCATTAGTCCTTGCATGGACATGCAGAGTTTACTTCTGATAACGTGCGTGTGTTCCAGTCACAAATATCCTCCTCGGTTTCGAGATTGCTCAAGTAAAGCAACGCTCTTCTGACACTAGTATTGATCGATCGTTCCCAACCTATATATACGGTGTCATATTTAAGATGCTTTGCGGAGAAGACTAGGTTCTAGATGATTTTGGGACGATTGCAGGGCATTGATGTCATTTGTGCACATGGGATATATCAAACTTGATTCGTAGCTAGTACATATTAAAATATACATAATAGATTGGGCACCAATGGCAACTATTGTAAGCATGCGGTTACCGGCATGCCTACTCGTCAATAATTGTCCCAAAATCATTGTACACGAGATTAGCATTGCCATTACATCGTTATGTCGAGAGGCTTTCAAGGTCCATGGTTTCTTATCGGGCTTCATGCGGTCAGTGGCCAATGTCCCGCGTGCACTTGTGGTCCATGAACTCTAAAAACCACCAAAGCTCGTCATGGGTTTAGTTCCATACTGCTCACAGAAGGAGCTTGGGACAAGCATATATAGTAAACTTATTATTTTCTTCTAGAATACTAGAATCGCCTTCAGTAGAGTTTTGATACACTCGAATAGCGCGTGTGCTCACAAGATTATGTAGGACTTATGGCTTTACTTTGGACGCCTGGTATGGTTGTGGCAAATATAAAATCTATGAATGTTTTTCCCAGTAATAGTTTGTGTTTGTATATAGCTATTAACTACCCCCTCTGATCCATACTAAAGCAGCTTATCGTGCCTTCTTCTTCCGGCTCACGGACATACCAATGGCCGAGGAAATATGGAACTGTCACGTGCCTCCCCAGCTAAAATTCTTCGCCTGGCTGGTTGTCAAGAACCGGTGCTGGACTTTAATTAGGCCGCCTTGCAGCTAGGAGCCTACCGCACCAGCCTTGCTGCCTGTTATGCCTTCAGGAACCGGAGACGTTCGACCACCTGCTAATTCGGTGTTCCTTTGCCCGCGCTGTCTGGTTCAACGCATTGCGGGCTAGGGGATGGGAGTGGCACACTCCTACTCAGCATGACGCGCCCGTCGCATGGTGGACGGCAGCAAGCACAGACGCCCCGGTGGCGACAAGAAAGAAGCTCAACTCCTACCTTGTCCTAGTGATGCACCACATCTGGAAAGAGAGAAATAGTTGGTCTTCGACAAGGTGACAACTTCGACCGGTGGGATAGTTGCTGGCAAAGATAGTGAGTGGAGGTTGTGCCAGGTTTTTTCTTTCTTTCTTAATGAAATGACGCGTAAATCTCATGCGCGTTTCGAAAAAAATATTAAAGTAGCGACAATTAATATGGATAAGTAGGAGCATCTTTTTCAATGTCCAGAATTGTAGTATATAACTTATTTAAAATTGAACTTTTTATGGTTTTCTTTTCTTTTGTAAGCATCTTTTGTCAAACACCACTACCCTTCTAATAATAATAATAATACTAAGATTGTGTGCATCCTAATTATTGAGATGTTGGTCGTTTTATCCGCATTTCCTATCAAAGTATGTTCGGAAATTGTTTACATGCTCAGCTACAAAACGGTAGTTCAGAATAACTAAACGCAATGTAAATTTCAATCCTGGGACATTATACAAAATTTCCTTTGAAAACTCGGACAATAAACTGATACGATAGTACTACAATTCCTTAAGAGCATACGTCCATCATGATCTCGTCTTGTGGTGGTGGCAATTCAAAGATGCGAGGCGAGAGCAGAGTGGGACGGTAACCCCGATGGATGCTCCATTCCCATTCCCTTGGTGCTATCCGTTGGAGCTGCTTGCACCGTTGTAACAGTCGACCGTGGTCAGGAACGGACGACCTCTTGGGATACATGTGCAAGGTGTCATAGCGCGTGTACTCTCATGTTCAAACCATGCATTCCACGGGTTTCGGGTGGTGAAGCGATGTTCTCCTTCCATGCAGAAGCTGTAGCGCAAGTCCCAGTGCGGCTCCTTCTTGCCGTCCAACTCCTTGTTCTCCATGGCCATGACCCAGAAGCGGAGGACCGTGGAGCGGCCACGCACGTGTGCGGCGAAGCACAGCTGCCCCTTGAGCTCAAAGGTCACCGGATTCTCATCTGGAAAGGTCCCGAGACCGTTCGGGAGAGGGTAAGTGCGGCACGTTTCGGCACGCACGTCCACTACCAGCACTCCTGTCGGTCTGTAGGTATGTACACGATTCCACGGTCTGGTGATCATGTGAAGTTTACCATCGATCAGCACCGGCGCCGAAGTGTTATTTCTTCTGGATGATGGGCTAAAGGGCGAGAGGAATGAGTGTTTGCGCCACCCGCGGGCGTCGCCCAAGGTGTAGACGCCCACCTCCACCCGCTCTTCGAAGGAGTACGAGTATGACGGGAAAGAGAGGCGGAACAGCTTGTGCTCGTTGGTGGGCGGGCTGAACCCCAAGGCAAAGAGATGATACGCATTGTCCATGTTGCTGAGCGGAGGCGCCTCGGGAAGCGCCAGCGTCTCGCCAGTGACGGGGTTGCACACCAGCACCGGCGTCTGACCTTTGCGGTCCCTGTCAAGGAAGCAGACGAGGCCGTTGCAGATGTTGTGGAGGAAGTAGCGCTCGGGGATGGCGACGGTGCACATGGGTTTGTCCGACGATAACCTGAAGACACTGGCCTTGACAATCTGGCCGAGCCCGCATGGTACACCGGATAAGCGCAAGAACTCGGGCTCCGCCGACAGCGCGGCAGGGCTCGCTGCGTGGAGCTTGCGGAAGGTGGGGTCTCTCACGGCGCTGCGCCAGTGCCTGGAGACGCAGCAGCAGCGGGCCACGTCCTTGGTCGGCAGCTTCATCAGTATTTCCTGTAGCATGTAGCTAGGGATCTCCTCGGCCTCACTGGGACGAGGACGTCCCGCTGTAGCATAGACATCGAAGTCCCAAGGCAAATAGATGCGCATCCTACTCGATCGGTGGACGGCAGCAACTCGCTCGAAGTCGATCGATCGTGAGTTGCGACCGTAGACTTCGTATGTTAAGTGTTTTATAGATAGAGGGCACCACCGTACGAGTGGCCGACTTTGAGTCCAAGCAGGTATTCACGTAACTACTCGGCTTTTCCTATTTGACGCTCTTCGCTGAAGGTGCCCCTTCCCCGACGCCTCAGTTCGGGCCGGCCCATGGTTAGGTTTCACTGCCTTTTACTTTATTTTCTCTGTTTCTGTTTCTATTTATTTTTCATTTTTTTTGTTCTTGCTTTTTATCTATTTTTTTGGGTATTATACAAAATTTCAGTGTGCATTACAAAACAATTCATAGTATATTAAGCAAGTGTTCACGGTATTTTATAAAAAGTTCACCATGCATTATAAAATTTCAGCATATATTAAGAATTTGCCCAACCAATACTATGAATGTTCACTGTGTATTTGAAATTTTTTCAGTGTATATTACACAAATGTTCAATGTGTATTAAAAAACTATTCAACATACATCACACAAAATATGAAAAAAAAAACTGTATTAAAAAACTGTTGAATGAGCAGCAGGGGCAGTTAGCAGGCTCAGGGCAAGGCCCAGCCGAGGAGTGCCCCGGGGCGGCAGCTGCAAGGCGGCTTGGGCGTGGGCGGGGTACGCGGCCACGCGGACGGAGCGCAGCCAAGGCGGGTACGGACGCGCGGGTGCGACATAGCGCGCACGGACAAGTGCCGCTGGGCGTAGGTGCGCCCAGCCAGAGGCGAGCAGTGGGGCACAAGAGCGGGCAGCAGCGCATCAGCAACGGCATCGCAGCAACAGGAGCAACTACTGCACGTACGCGTAAGTGGGAGCTCGGACGAGCTCGGGGACGGCGGCCTACGGCGCAAGAACGGGAGGGGAGAGGAGGTGCTCACCGAGGAGGCACAAGGAGGCCCATCGAGTGAACGGGGGCGCAGAGGCGACCGGCGTCGATGGAGACGACGACGAGGTACCGAGGAGGAAGACGTCTCGGGAAAGCGTCGTACGTGGCCTTCGGCTCTAGTGCATCGGCGTGGAGGATGTAGCGGATGGAGAAGGCCTTCGCGGACACGACAGCGGGGCGGGAGGTGTCCGGTGGCCGCAACGGAGTGAGGCGGACGGTGTTGGGCGCGTCGGCGAGAGGCGGATCTGGAGGAGGGGAGAGGCGGACAGAGCGAGGGGAGTGGTGAGCGAGTGGGGGGGTGGGATCGAGGAGTCGGGGCGTGGCGCCCTTATCCTCTCCCGGCGCTGCCGACGAGAGGGTGCGGCGGCGACTGCGGGCGCGGTCGGGTGTGCCTGAGGAACAGGGGAGGGGAGCACCTGGTGCGGGGGAGCTAGGTCGGCCAGGTGGGCTTGTCCCGGGGGAAAAGGCAGGGGCCTTATCTCTTTTTCTTTATGCATTTTCTTATCTTTTGTTTCCTCTTTTCCTTTTAAAACCTTTTTGTTTTCTAATTAGTTTTATTTTATTTTAGGTTTTATAAAATATGGTCTAAGCCCCTAAATTAGAATTAGTAATTAGGACACTGCCACAAATAACTTGGCACTTTAATAAAATAGTTTGTATTTATTTATTATTTGAAATGCATTTAAATAATTGTTTAAGCCATTGTTTTAATTACTTTAGGGCATTAAACCACTTTTATAAAAATGTTGGTTCACCACCATAATTGGTTATGGAATATTTGCCACACTTGAACATTTAAGTTTTGACCTATGAAAACTTTTGTTTTTTACTTTAATTTAAATTTGAATTTGACCCGGTTTCGAATCAACGAGAGTTTTAACAACAGAGATCGTGGTGACGTGGCATCATTAGCAGATGATTATTGTAGCTTAATTATCCAGGCGTCACAATTCTCCTCCACTACAAAAAATCTCGTCCCGAGATTTTGAAGGTAGAAGGAAACAAAAATGAGGTATTCATCTCGAAAACGATCCTCGAGTTCCCCAGTGGCTTCATCTTCAGAATGATTTGACCACTGAACTTTTAGAAATTTGATAGCCCTCAGACGGTGCGCCGTTCAGCTTGATCGAGAACGCGGACCGGATGCTGTCTATAAGTGAGATCATCTTGCAAGGGTTGAGCTTTAGAAGCCAAGTGGTTGTTGCAATTAAGATTTGCGACTCGGGGCATTGGCTATGACACTAGCCTTGCCAGGGGTATAAGAATCACCGTAGTCATAGTCGGTAATTGTTTCCATACATCGCTGTTGACGAAGATCCAGATCTAGCTGAGTAACAGATACTTTAGACTTTGATGATTGGTGAAGATCTCGCAACGATTACCAAGAAGGAAATGTCGCCACAACTTCAGTGCAAATTTAACTGCAGCAAGATCAAGGTCAAGGACTGGGTAGTTCTTTTGGAAAGGCATCTTGGAATTCACAAATGGTTGGAGACTTTTCAATTCCCACAAGAGGAGAAGCGTTTACGCGTTCAAGGAATAAATCCATGCATCGGCATTATGAACAAGATGAGCATGGTAGCTTACTATCTCACTCGAAGGATGTAGTAGATGGACGGTTTTAGTGGCGCAGATGATAGAAGCGGCGTGTGTTTTCAACCATTCCATGCTCAGAATGAGGTCAATATTGGATGACTTCAAAACAATGGGGGAAACATGGGATTTCGGTCCTTCAAGTTAAACGGGGATGACTAACCATGGTGGTTCGACATTGGCCCGCGGAATGCAGCTTGAAATTTTGGCCAAGTGATGGCGGTTCCAACAGGTAAGGAACGACTGTGGGTGTACCACCATTGAGCAGCGGGACCTTTCAGGTAGTAAGCCGCAAAGGTGACACAGTTGGTAGGGGCTACATCAACAGACTCCAACTCGAAAGTGATGTCATGGAGCCAATCATCAGCATCAAGGGGCTGAGTTGAGCTGCGGTAGATGACAAGGTTGAGACGCGCAAAGTCTTGCAGAGTCACTAGGGCAGGTTGCGGATTCATAATATGGGGTGCGTAAACTGAGCCATGACTCCTTCCATGAAATCGCGATTCAGCTCAACTGTTGTATCATTCCGGCCATGTATTCGGGCGGTGGTGGATTGTTGACAGCACGTCCACAACTAGCAGGTCTAACCATCCTGCTTAAATGCAACAGGGGTAGTCTAGCAAGGAGTGGAGCAAGTGTATGGAGTCATTCATGACATATCTTGGACAACGAGCAAAGGCACAATATGTACAAAGCAGTAGTCATGGAAGACATACTGATACATATATAGAGCCAATCACATGTTGTTCGTATGAGTTCGGACAAGAGAAACGTCCTTGACATACTAGGCGGCACACATGCACGCGTGGAGGGCTACAACACCGGCACATAGCAAAGGCTACATCAACGTTGGAGAAAACCACTGGAGTGAGGGATCTGCAAGTGGCGATGCAGGGTGCCCTCGACAAGAGGATCCTGCGGTCAGTGAACACTGTGAAGCATATCCTGGCCCTCAATTCAAGAAAGGCGTAATACAGATCTCCGGATGGGTGTGATCACGACAACCTAATGTTGGAGTTAGCAAATCATTTAACCCGGATAGAGGAGAGATCAGAGTCCTAGAGTATAGACGAGGAATAAAAGATCCTAATACCACCCAATGGCGACATGAGCCCGTAAGCCACACAGCCATGTTAGTAAAATAGTTTCTCAAAGACTAGACTCAACTTCGGCCAAGGAGTTGGAAAGGGGGGGGGGGTCCCACAGGCAGTCGGCTCTGATACCAACTTGTGACCGATTCAATCATACACGCAAATGTGTACGATCAAGATCAAGGACTCACGGGAAGATATCACAACACAACTCTAGACAAATATAAAATAATACAAGCTTTATATTACAAACTAGGGGCCTCGAGGGCTCGAATACATAGCTTGATACACAAGAGTCAGTGGAAGAACAATATCTGAGTACATACATAAGTTAAACAAGACTGCCTTAAGAAGGCAAACACAAAACAACAACGATCGAAGAGGCAAGGTCTCCTGCCTGGGACCTCCTAACTACTCCTGGTCGTCGGCGGTCTCCATGTAGTAGTATCCGTCGGCGGTGGCTCCTGGCTCCAGGGATCCACCAACTAGTAGCATCAACCGGAAAGAAAAAAGAAGGGGGGAAAGGGGTAGCAAAGCAACCGTGAGTACTCATCCAAAGTACTCGCAAGCATCAGATCTATGCTAAGTATGCATTGGTATCAAATGGAAGGGTTGTATCTATGGACTGAACTGCACAATGACAGAATAGAGGGGAAGGCCTAGCCTATTGAAGACTAGCATCTTCAAGCGGCTTCAAGCATATTGCACCATGTAGAAGAGTAAAGAATAGCAGTTTAATTAACAAGCATGTTGTAACATTAATGCCCAGAGATCCTTCCTCGACTCTCTAAGAGAAAGCAATCCCAGAGCCACATCTCCATTACATGTCTCAAGTATCCATTTCTAGTTATATAAGACCAGGATACGAGTCTGAACGTCTATTACCGTGGGCACGGTATTCGAATATATATATCTTCCCTGCAGGGGTGCACCATGTTTTCCAACATGCTTGATTACTCTGGCCGGACACACTTTTCCGGGTCAATGCTCGGCGTCGGTAGATCAACACATTGTAGCCCTACCTAGGCTCAGCAGAGAGGTCCCCGCCGGTCTACATCCTAAGCACTCCGGGGTCTGGGCCCATCGCCCTTTGCACTCTGGGTCATTGTGCGACGAGCCAGGACGAGCACCACCTCATAGTGGATGGCACTGGCCCGACAGGCCCACAATGCTGAACTGGACATCTGACAAAGCTTCGGCCGATACTGCAACGTCGAGGCCCATATCTATTCTCGCATGGTGGTTAGTGCGTAAAGGCCAGAGGCCAATTTAAAACAAATACCCAAACATGTTAGTGCATTGGGGGCTCGCGGAGACGAGCAGAGACTCAGGATAATGTGACCCCGTCGCCCCGTCTCATGGACTTACGACAAGGGCCCAGATTGCCCGGCCGTGCCACGTAGAAAACTCGCCGGTGCTCAACGGGCCCGCCTACTTTCACATCAACTCGCGGGTACCCCTCAGGGCTGACCTGACTTCAACAATGGTCCCAAGTAAGGTCAAGGTAACCGTGTGTCCAAACATTAAGGGGAAAACCCGAGGAATCACCCCCGGTGAATTCCACTCGATATAATCATCAAGGTGAACGTAAGAGGAACCACCCTCGAGGTTCACACTTGAGGGGTTGCACGACAGAGCCGTATCGGGAATGGTGAAGGAGGAACCACCCTCGTTGACCACGACCGAATAGCTAGACTACAGAGTTGTCATCAGGAGTGCATTGTAAGGTCTCACCCTCGGCACTCGATAGTGGCTCTGCAGAGTCGAGCAATAAAATAGGCGTCGGGTCTGGTCATTGATCACGTTGATCGAGTCGTCGATGATGAAGCAGGGGCAACAAGGACAAGGTGGGGGTCACTGATGAATCACTAACCAACCTATACTAAGCAATTTAGGATAAGCAGGTAGGTAACAATAATCAGGTTACAAAAGCAGGCTATGCATCAGAATAGGAGCAATCAATTACAGTAGCAAAATCTAATGCAAGCATGCGAGAATGAAATGGGCGATATCGGGATGATCAAAGGGGGGGGCTTGCCTGGTTGCTCAGGCGAGAAGGAGGGGTCGTCGGTGACGTGGTCGCTCACAGGGACATCGACATTGGTCTCGGGGTCTACCAGAGAGAAGAGGGGGAAGAAACATTAAATATAGAGCAAACAGATAGATGACAAGCAAAGTAGCGCTAGGGGTGTTCTAACGCGGTGCTACACGACACCGGCGAAGGGGGATAACATCCAAGAAAGTTTTCCCAAAGTTTGGCATTTTCGAACAAACGAAACAAAGGGGAAAAGTTGCATGTTTGCTATGCTATGTGCATGTGACAGATGAACGGAGAGCGTAGTCCGATTTGTTTCGTTGTTCTGAGCAACTTTCATGTATAAATCTTTTTCATCCGAGTTGCGAATTATTTTCTATGGTTTTTCAAAGATTAAACAATATTCTGAAAATCCCTGAAATTCTGCCAAGTCCGAGAATTCGTCAGTTTTAAACATTTTAAGCTGTTTTCAAAACACTACAACTATGGATCTGTACCTTCTATGATTTTACGCCTTATATTAATTTTGAGCATTTTTCTGGAACTTACATGTTAGTACCAACTACATCCATATTAGAGTTCATTTGCTTGATCAACAACAACACTAAAGTGGCTATGAAAATAAAACTGTTTTCGGTTTTTCTATTAACAAAACATTGAACTTTGTGATTTTCGTAGGAATTATTTCATACATCAAAAGGATTTGGTCCGGTTGGATAAAATGGAGTTTGTCATGTATACTTTCTACTCATATTATTTTTACCCATGTTAGGACTTGTCTAATCGTTGTTTAGGGGTTGTTTAGAGGGCTAGTCAGTGTATCAGAAAAGCTAGCTAGTAGCCGCTACAGTGACTAGTAGTACAGGCAGGGCAACGATGGAAAGAGCCGTGGCTCGGGCATTGTAGGCGTGCGAGGTGCAGCGTGGGGAAGGTCGTGCGAGCAGAAGGCAATGGCAGGCTCGGGGATACGCGGGCGGAGCAACAGTAGAGGCCGCGGGGAGCGTCGGGCGCGTCGATGGCTGCGGCCTTCAGCAGCATTGGCACCAAGGCAGCAGCGGTAGCCGCACAGCAGAGCAGCAGTGGCAGTTAGCAGGCTCAGGGCAGGGCGCAGCCGAGGAGTGCCCCGGGGCGGCAGCTGCAAGGCGGCTTGGGCGCGGGCGGGGCACGCAGCCACGGGGACGGGGCGCGGCCAAGGCGGGTACGGACGCACGGGTGCGACGTAGCACGCACGGACGAGCGCCGCTGGGCGCAGGTGCGCCCAGCCAGAGGCGAGCAGCGGGGCACAAGAGCGGGCAGCAGCGCATCAGCAGCGGCATCGCAGCAACATGAGCAACTACTGCATGTACGCGTAAGTGGGAGCTCGGACGAGCTTGGGGACGGCGGCCTACGGCGCAAGAACGGGAGGGGAGAGGAGGTGCTCACCGAGCAGGCACAAGGAGGAGGCCCGTCGAGTGAACGGGGGAGCAGAGGCGACCGGCGTCGACGGAGACGGCGGCGAGGTACCGAGGAGGACGACGGCTCGGGGAAGCGTCGTAGGCAGCCTTCGGCTCCAGTGCGTCGGCGTGGAGGATGTAGCGAATGGAGAAGGCCTTCGCGGACACGACAGCGGGGCGGGAGGTGTCCGGTGGCCGCGGCGGAGTGAGGCGGACGGTGTTGGGCGCGTCGGCGAGAGGCGGATCTGGAGGAGGGGAGAGGCGGACAGAGCGAGGGGAGTGGTGAGCGAGTGGGGGGGTGAGATCGAGGAGTCAGGGCGTGGCGCCCTTATCCTCTCCCGGCGCTACCGACAAGAGGGTGCGGCGGCGACCGTGGGCGGGGCCGGGTGCGCGTGAGGAACAGGGGAGGGGAGCACCTGGTGCGGGGGAGCTAGTCCGGCCAGGTGGGCTTGGCCCAGGGGAAAAGGCAGGGGCCTTATCTCTTTTTCTTTATGCGTTTTCTTACTTTTGTTTTCTATTTTCCTTTTAAAACCTTTCTGTTTTCTAATTAGTTTTATTTTATTTTAGGTTTTATAAAATATGGTCTAAGCCCCTAAATTAGAATTAGTAATTAGGACACCGTCAAAAATAACTTGGTACTTTAATAAAAGGCCGGTGCTACAAATCTGTCGGTTGATTTGTAGCAAAATTAAGCCACCTGGCCAGCCATTTGATTCCGCAGGTACAATCAATTTTGGGCCGCTTGATCCCAGATGACAGCACCACGCGAGGACCGAGCTATCGCTTCTAGTCTAGACCCAACGCGCACATATTTTCCCGCAGTGCCTCTGGCCATGAGGTTGTAACGTCTGCCTTACTGAACGGCTCACGACAACACGACAGTGAGCTCGCCATGAACCAACCACTGATGCAACGCCGACGAGCTCTAGGAGTTGTAGCGATGACGCTACTATGACAGCCCATTGAAGCACCGGTGGTGCTCCAATGCAGCCTGAAAGACCCCGACAACGCTCCATTGCAGCTCCGGGCGACACTTCATTGCAGCCCCGGCGTGCGCGGCGAAGCTCCAACGTCACCCTAATGATGCTCCATTGCAGCTCCGGCAGCATCGATGAGTGCCACATTGCAGCTTCTTCGGTTGCAGCGCTGGCTGTCGAGTGAAGCTGCGTTGCAGCATCTGCCGCCGCCAGCGAGATCTCAGGTTGCAAAGCCGTGGTCACAACCACAAGCAGGCTGCGTTACAGCCGCGGTCGCCGGCGAGATCTGTGGGTTGCAATCTCGTGGTCATTGCAAATAGTAGCGGTGGCGGTGGGGCGTCCTTGCAGCAGCTGGCGGCGGCAGCCCGTGCCGAGTAATAGCTCCGGTGGTCGACGGCCAGATGCAAGAGAGAGAGAGCGCGCGCGCGCTGAGAAGAAAAAGGAAATGGACCAGGATAAGATGCGGCAGAGGTAGCAGATGGGGAGAGGAAAGGCAAGAAAGAGAGCGGGTCACATTATGATGCGTGGAGTGCGAGCGACGCGGCTGATTTGTGGAGAAATCAGCCGGCTGAATTAAAACGTTTTCCTTAATAAAATAGTTTGCATTTATTTCTTATTTGAAATGTATTTAAATAATTTTTAAGCCATTGTTTTAATTACTTTAGGGCATTAAATCACTTTATAAAAATGTTGTTCACCATCATGATTAGTTATGGAATATTTGCCACACTTGAGCATTTTAGTTTTGACCTACGAAAACTTTTGTTTTTTACTTTAATTTAAATTTGAATTTGACCCGGTTTCGAATCAACGAGAGTTTTAACAACAGAGATCGTGGTGACGTGGCATCATTAGCAGAGGATTACTGTAGCTTAATTATCCAGGCGTCGCAGTTCAAGTCCCACTGAATGCACTCGGGGGTTTATATTATTTTTAAACTACAGTTTTAAAACAATTAATTGTATCTTTGGGTTCTCATATATATTTCTCGTCACATTTTTGTGCACAACATTTTTAATGTTTTAGTGATTAGCAAACCACTTCGTATGTCCCACAGGCTGTGGGTTCAATTCCCATGCGACTTTTCCTATATCAGATCACGTTGGTGTTATTGCCAAAAGACCCCTCTAAAAGTTGGTGAATTTGTGAGTGGTCAAAGGTATGCTGACATGGCAACCACATGACTATTTTTTCCCGAATCGGTTTTGGCCTTGTGTGATCAAATTAACAAGTTTATGGTCTAATCGATCAATGTATGAGTTGTTCTCCTAAAGCATGAATTCCGTTTGATTTAACAGATTGATGGCGTATTTCACTCTTTAATAAATCATTAGATTGCAGTTCCTAAGGACAACTAGATTACACTTACTAAAACAATACAAACTAAGTTACTAAAACAACTACAAATGAGTTAAGAACATCCGAGAAATTTCCTCCTGGTGTCAACTGATTCAAAAGCTAACAACCTTTCGCATGGGAACTTGTGGAAACATGTTGCAGAGTAATCTTCTGCTAGTTCGATTCAATCCTTGTAGGCAATCGTGTATGGCATCTAAAGCACCAACCAAATCGATTCAATATAGCTCAAACAACAAACCCCCAAATCGGTCAAACCCTACCCCGACTCAAGCTGTGAAAATTATAACCCACAAGTATAGAGGGTCACAACAGTTTTTGAAGGTAGAGTATTCAACTCAAATTTATTGATTCGACACAAGGGGAGCCAAATAATATTTGCAAGTATTAGCAGTTGAGTTGTCAATTCAACCACACCTCGAGACTAAATATCTGTAGCAGAGTGATCAGTAGCACAATAGTATGGTAATTTGATAGTGATAGCAATGATAGCAACAGTAACAATAACGGTAGCAGCAATAGTTTTATAGCAATTGTGACACTAGTAGCAATAGTGGTAACTTAGCAAAGAACAGTACATGAAAAGCGCGTAGGCATTGGATCGGTGATAACGTTGGATAACATTCTTACAATAAGCTCCCGTAGGTCATTTAGTAGTCATAACCTAGGGCGACGCAGAACTAGCTCTAATTCATCAATGTAATGCAGGCATATATTCCGTATATAGTCATACATGCTTACAATAAGAACTTGCATGACATCTTTTGTCCTACCCTCCCGTGGCAGTGGGGCCCATAAGAACACTAAGGGGTATTAAGGCCCCCTTTTAATAGAGAATCAGAACAAAGCATTAACACATAGTGAATACATTAACTCCTCCAACTACGGTAATCACCAAAAAGAATCCCACCGACCATTTTCGGAGAAGCTTCGTTCGATTTGTGCGGTGACCGCCACAAGCTGGGCGTGGACGGCCTCAACATGGTAGTGGGCGGCCTCCATCAGGGCTAAGGTTGCCGCTGCGGAACGGACAACTGATGTGCCGCTCTCGCTAGTTGCTATCCACGAGGCAGATGCTGCTGCTGCTGCCTGAGAAGCAACATCGGACGTTTGGGCTGCCTTGGCCGTCACACGCAGGTTGCGGTTACCCTCACAAAGCTTGTTAGCACGCGCCTAGCGGCTGCAGCCGCACTCTCGCCGGAGTGGGCCGCCGAAGTTGCCCTCACGAGCGGGTCCACATCCCCATATTTCACCGGCGAAGATTGAAAAGTGAAATGATATTTGAGGAGTGAGCTGGTGTGCTTGACATGCCGGCTGTGGACTATAGTCGACGCACCTTCTCGCATAAGCCATAGGCGTAGTATACACCGACGGTGCTCCAAGATATTTTGTGCGGCATCTCACACGGTTGGCGATAATAAACTGTGTGCGATCTACTTGATTTTTCGTCTTGATTTGAATTACGTAATGGGGTCACAGTTGCAAAGGATGGTGTTTGAATTGCTAGAACTTTTATCTGCAGTGAACATGCAACTATAGGTGTGTCGTCAAAAAATTCAATTATTCAGGGTTCATTTGGACGTTTTTATACATTAACTTGGTTTTGTAGGCATTTCGGGTTCATAATTCAAATTTGAACTACATGCACATGCTCCAGTGCATATAAACAGGTTGAAAAATCAACTCTGTGTCCTTGGTTGCATGCTTAGGTCCCATGCAAGAAATGAGAATGAATTTCAAACACCCTGCCACCGTCACTCGGCCGCAAACATTGAGATACATGGTTTTTAAATTCTAGTAAATCCAAAACTCGTCTGAAATTCATGAAACTTGGCATGCTATCATGGAGCGGCATCAACATGCCGTGGTAAAATTTTGTCCCATTTGGGGTAGCTTTGGGTATAAGCTTCTCACAACAAGCGTGATGATTTCGGTAGGGAACGTGCCACCTTTGGGGACGAAACGATATCCATTGCCTCTTATAATTGTTTCGTCCACATGCATGCGGGTTAGCTAGTTTCCCTTTACTAATTAACCTTCTTGTGTTTCCAAGGTCTTGTGAACATTCCACCACCTATACTTGAAAAATTTTATAACCATGGGGGAGATGACGATGCTGATGATCACGAGCATGAGGATGAGCAGGACCCATATACTCAGTGGCGCCTGACAACTTATTCTGATTGATCACCTCTTCTTGTTTGTATACAGGGCACTGCTGATCTTACTAAGGAAGCAGGTGTTGTCTCGCAGGGTCGCACTCTCCAGACCTATTTCAACATCCGTTGCAGGGTATTCAGGATGGATACTAGTGTAATAGCGCCAACACCTTCTCCCTGGTTTAGTATTGAAAGTCTTGGAGGAAACTCGCTCTTCCTTGGACAGAACTATCCAATGATGGTGAAAGGCGATCCAACTGCTATTGACACAACGTTACTACCATTTATGAGAAGCAACTGTATTTATACCTCGGACATTGCTATGCTTCCCTACCATCACAATATGGGTCCTGACATAGGCCACTTCAGCCTGGATGATCAGTCCTGCGTTGGTCTTGAGATTGATAGTAGCTGGCCCTTCCCAGATAATCACTTCTGATTTAAAGCAAGCATTTTCAACGCCAACGACTGGTTGAGCTGAAGTTCATTTCACCGCTTTGTTATTTTTTGTGTGAGAAAAACTTTACTTTACTAGAATGTTTTGTTGGAAATGATCTATAATCCAATGTGTATCCTCGTTGTCGTTGTGGGTTGACGACTTGTTGTATGTAATCAATGGTACATTTGCATATGCGTCCATCAACTCACGGCTGCTAGTGGTGTCCATATGAACAGTGCTAATGATTTTAGTTGCAAAAATTAGATAGTGCTAGTGATTTTTAGTTGCATATTTTGACAAATCGCAGTGTTACAAGGTTGACAAATGGCAATGTTACTAGATAAACAAATGTCAATCTTTCTAGTTTGACAAATGGCAACATACCCAAAATGACATATGCAAATATTACCCACTTGTTTCTATGTGGTTGCACACGGGTCAGCCAAAACAACCGTTTGCGTTGAAGGGACGCACAAATCCTGCACTGCGAGGGAAGACCATAGCTCTCACTTTGCATACGGTGTTCTATCTAAAACGTTTGCGATCAAGAGCTGCAGAAATCTTGCTTGGCACATTTTTCCCTCGGCTTCCTGGGGAAGCTAGCTATCAGTTTGTATACGGGTGTTCTAACTAAAACGGTTGCGATGAGTGTTTTATATTTAAAAACTATTGACACTTTTTTCAAAAGAAATTGTTTGATAAGTCTGTACATTAAGAGAGAAAAACGCAAGTTCGTTCAAACCATATATTTCATTCAGTCACACTGCGAATTTATATTCATATGATCGAGAATTCGAGATACAGTATTAAACCCCAAAAAAACTATTTCCGGCGGCGGCGAAGGCGGCGTGCTGCGCCGTCGTTGTCGTTGTCGTCCTCCGGGACGCTGTTGTTGAAGTCTCAAGGCAGCACAAAATGTTCTTCACTTGTAAATCAAATATCATGTCGTCGCGCAATCGACGGGCGGGGCGCGGGAGGACGGCAACTAGCGCCGCTGAGAGGTAGCGGTCGATGGCAGCGTCCCATGCCACTGAGGGGGGCGCGGGCACGGGCACGAGCGTGGCGGGTGCAGCCAAACGCACGGGGACCGGCGCCACGGTGGGTGGAGGGGCGCGCACGGGCAGGGGCACGGGCGCGGCAGGTGCAGCCAAACGCACGGGGGCCGACGCCACGGTGGGTGGAGGGGCGCGCACAGGCACGGGCGCTGGCGCTGGCATGTACACGAGTTCGCGCGGGTCCGCGGAGACCTCGCTGACACCTGCGGCTTCCAGCTCTACGATAGTGCTCGGCGACCATCCCATCAATGCTACGGGGATGGTCGCTAGTGCGGGAGCGGGGATGGGAGTTGGGACGGGAGCGGGGGGCAGCAACCGCCGCGGCCAGCTCATTCTGGGAAATGTCCATGAGACCCCATTCCTCCTTATTTTCTATCTCCTCCGGCTCGGAGTCGATTTCACCAAACTTGAAGACTAGTGGCACATTATCATTCTGCGCCATGGTGTTGGTGGAGGTCTGCGGGAGGGAGGGGAATGGGAGGCAAACAATAAGGCCACCCGTATTAAAAAGTGGCTCAGGCGCCATTAATGGAGAGGAAGACGGGCGGCCATGAAAGTCAAAGGGCTCGCTCCCCAATGAGCCTGCACAATGGACAACTCGCACGTTTCCCGGTGAGCCTGCACATTGGAGGACAGCTTGCACGCCTCTCAGTCAGCCTGCACACCGGACTCCGCTCGCACGCCTCCCATTCAGTCAAGGTCAAGCAGGTGTCCGCACGGCACCTCCTATAGCCATTAAAACGAAGACATGTGGCGTCACGTGAATGGTTAACAGAATCCACACGATTTGAATTATACAAACGTTTGAGATATTAAAGTGGCAACTATTTTTTCAAAATGCCTTTGTTGGCTCTTATTCGAGTGTGCCTTCTCTCAAAAATGGACACGGAAAATACCAGAGCATGTCGGGTGTCATTCCATGATAGCATGCCAAGTTTCACGAATTTCAGACGAGTTTTGGATTCACTAGAATTTAAAAACAAAGTATCTCAACATTTTGCCGGCAATCAACGGTGCCCTGGTGTTTGAAATTCATTCCCATTTCTTGCATGGGACCTAAGCATGCACCCAAGGACATAGATTTGATTTTTCAACCAATTTATATGCATTAGAGCATGTGCATGTAGTTCAAATTTGAATTATGCACATAAATATATTGAAAACTCAATTAATGCATAAAAATGTCCAAACGAACCCTGAAAAATCCCAAAAATTGACACAACACTCCTTTTGTTCTATGTTGACACGAGAAATTTTTTGAAAGCAATAAGAGAAAATGGATATCGTTTCATCCCAAAGGTGGGACGTTCCCTACTGAAACTATCAGGCTTGTTGTGAGAAGCTCTGATTTGTGAGAAGCATATCCTCAAACCAGCTCCAAATGGGACAAAAAATTTACCACGGCATGTTGATAGCATGCCAAGTTTCATGAATTTCAGACGAGCTTTGGATTTATTAGAATTTAAAAACCAGGTATCTCAATGTTTGCGGCCGAGTGACCGTGGCAGGGTGTTTGACATTCATTTTCATTTCTTGCATGGGACCTAAGCATGCAACCAAGGGCACAAATTTTATTTTTCAACAAATTTATATGCATTAGAGCATGTGCATGTAGTTCAAATTTGAATTATGCACATAAATGCATTGAAAACTCAATTAATGCATAAAAATGTCCAAACAAACGCTGAAAAATCCCAAAAATTGACACAACACTACTGTTGTTCTATGTTGACATGAGAATTTTTTTGAAAGAAATAAGAGGCAATGGATATCATTTTGTCCCCAAAGGTGGGACGTTCCCTACAGAAACCATCAGGCTTGTTGTGAGAAGCTCTGATTTGTGAGAAGCATATCCCCAAATCTGCCCCAAATGGGACAAAAAATTTACCACAGCATGTTGATGCCGCTCCATCATAGCATGCCAAGCTTCATGAATTTCAGATGAGCTTTTGATTTACTAAAATTTAAAAACCAGGTATCTCAATGTTTGCGGCCGAGTGACCATGGCAGGGTGTTTGACATTCATCCCATTTCTTGCATGAGACCTAAACATGCAACCAAGGGCATAAATTTGAATTTTCAACCAATTTATATGCATTAGAGCATGTGCATGTAGTTCAAATTAGAATTATGCACATAAATGCATTGAAAACTCAATTAATGCATAAAAATGTCCAAACGAACCCCGAAAAATCCCAAAAATTGACACAACACTCCTATTGTTCTATGGTGACACGAGAAATTTTTTGAAAGCAATAAGAGGCAATGGATATCGTTTCGTCCCCAAAGGTGGGACGTTCCCTACTGAAACAATCAAGCTTGTTGTGAGAAGCTTTGGTTTGTGAGAAGCATATCCCCAAACCCGCCTCAAATGGGATAAAAAAATTACCACAGCATGTTAATGCCGCTGCATGATAGCATGCCAAGTTTCATGAATTTCAGACGAGCTTTGGATTTACTAGAATTTAAAAATCAGGTATCTCAATGTTTGCGGCCGAGTGACCGTGGCAGGGTATTTGACATTCATTCCCATTTCTTGCATGGGACCTAAGCATGCAACCGAGGACAAACATTTGATTTTGGAACCTGCTTTTATGGACGGAGCACGTGCATGTAGTTCAATTTTGAATTATGCACATAAATGCCTAGAAAACTCAATTAACGTATAAAAATGTCCAAACGATCCCCGAAAAAATCTAAAATTTAGCACGACACTCCTATTGTTCTATGTTGACACGAGAAATTTTGGAAAGCAATAAGAGGCAACAGATATTGTTTCGTCTCCCAAGGTGGCACGTACCCTACCGAAACCATCAGGCTTGTTGTGAGAGAAGCTCTGGTTTGCGAGAAGCTTATACCCACACCTTCCCCAAATGGGACGATATTTTTACCACGGCATGTCGCTACCGTTCCATCATATCATGTCAAGTTTCATGAATTTCAGACGAGTTTCTATTTACTAGAATTTTAAAACCATGTATCTCAATGTTAGCGGCCGAGCAACAGTGTCAAGGTGTTCGACATTGGTTCTCATTTCTTGCATGTGACCTAATCTTGCAACCAAGGACAAACATTTGATTTTGCAACCTGTTTTTATGGAAGGAGCATGTGCATGTAGTTCAATTTTGAATTATGCATATAAATTCCTAGAAAACTCAATTGACGTATAAAAATGTCCAAACGATCCCCGAAAAAATCCAAAATTTAACACGACACTCCTGTTGTTCTACGTTGACACCAGGAAAAAAATTGAAATGAAGAAGAGGCGACGAATATCATTTTGTACACAAAGGTGACACGTTTCCCCAACGGAACCATGAGGCTTTCTTGTAAGAAGCTCTGGTTTGTGAGAAGCTTATACCACAACCTGCCCCAAATGGTACAACATTTTTTCCCAACATGTTGATGCTATTCCATGATAGCATGCCAAGGTTCATGAATTTCAGACGGGTTTTGGATTTACTAGAATTACAAAAGCAAGTACCTCAACATTTGTCGGAGAGCCACGGTGCCGTGGTGTTCGAAATTCATCCCCATTTCTTGCATGGGACATAAGCATAAACCCATGGACACATATATGATTTTACAACCCATGTTGGTGCACCAGACCATGTGCATGTGCTTTAATTTGAATTGCACCTAAAATAGCTAGAAAACCAATTTAATGTATAAAATTTCCAAACGAACACTGAATAATTCCAAATTTTTTATGACACACATATAGTTGCATGTTCACTGCAGATAAAAGGTCTAGCAATTCAAACACCGTCCATTGTCGTTGTGACCCCATTATGTAATACAAATCAAGAGGAAAAATCAAGTAGATCCCACAGAGTTTATTATCACCAACCGTGTGAGATGCAGTACAAAATATCTTTGAGCACCGTCGGATTACAGCACGCATACGGCTTATGCGAGAAGGTGCAATGGCTACAGTCCATAGCCCGCTCTGAATAAGGGAACGTGTCTGATGACACTTTGCGTGCCAGTTTTTTCACTGAAGCGATTCCAAATTTTTGGCTTCCGCGGAAATATCTGTTGGGGAACGTAGCAGAAATTCAAAATTTTCCTACGTAACACCAAGATCTATCTATGGAGAGACCAGCAACGAGTAGAAAGGGGAGTGCATCTACATACCCTTGTAGATCGCTAAGCGGAAGCGTTCAAGTGAACGGGGTTGATGGAGTCGTACTCGTCGTGATTCAGATCACCGATGATCCTAGTGCCGAACGGACGGCACCTCCGCGTTCAACACACATACAGCTCGACGATGTCTCCCACGCCTTGATCCAGTAAGGAGAGAGGGAGAGGTTGAGGAAGACTCCATCCAGCAGCAGCACAACGGCGTGGTGGTGATGGAGGAGCGTGGCAATCCTGCAGGGCTTCGCCAAGCACCTACGGGAGAGGAGGAGGTGTCACGGGAGGGAGGGAGGCGCCAAGGGCTCAGGTATAGATGCCCTCCCTCCCCTCCACTATATATAGGGGCAGGGGAGAGGGGGGAGGCGCAGCCTTGCCCCTTCCTCCAAGGAAGGGGTGCGGCTAAGAGGGGGGGAGGAGTCCATCCTCCCCAAGGCACCTCGGAGGTGCCTTCCCCCTTTAGGACTCTCCCCTTTTTCCTATATCTTGGCGCATGGGCCTCTAGGGGCTGGTGCCCTTGGCCCATGTAGGCCAAGGCGCACCCCCTACAGCCCATGTGGCCCCCGGGGCAGGTGGCCCCACCCGGTGGGCCCCCGGGACCCTTCCGGTGGTCCCGCTACAATACCGATGACCCCGAAACTTGTCCCGATGGCCGAAACAGGACTTCCTATATATAAATCTTTACCTCCGGACCATTCCGGAACTCCTCGTGACGTCCGGGATCTCATCCGGGACTCCGAACAACATTCGGTAACCACATACAAACTTCCTTTATAACCCTAGCGTCATCGAACCTTAAGTGTGTAGACCCTACGGGTTCGGGAGACATGTAGTCATGACCGAGATGTTCTCCGGTCAATAACCAACAGCGGGATCTGGATACCCATGTTGGCTCCCACATGTTCCACGATGATCTCATCGGATGAACCACGATGTCAAGGACTCAATCAATCCCGTATACAATTCCCTTTGTCTAGCGGTATTTTACTTGCCCGAGATTCGATCGTCGGTATACCGATACCTTGTTCAATCTCGTTACCGGCAAGTCTCTTTACTCGTTCCGTAACACATCATCCCGTGATCAACCCCTTGGTCACATTGTGCACATTATGATGATGTCCTACCGAGTGGGCCCAGAGATACCTCTCCGTTTACACGGAGTGACAAATCCCAATCTCGATTCGTGCCAACCCAACAGACACTTTCAGTGATACCCGTAGTGTACCTTTATAGCCACCCAGTTACGTTGTGACGTTTGGCACACCCAAAGCACTCCTACGGTATCCGGGAGTTGCACAATCTCATGGTCTAAGGAAATGATACTTGACATTAGAAAAGCTTTAGCATACGAACTACATGATCTTGTGCTAGGCTTAGGATTGGGTCTTGTCCATCACATCATTCTCCTAATGATGTGATCCCGTTATCAACGACATCCAACGTCCATGGTCAGGAAACCGTAACCATCTATTGATTAACGAGCTAGTCAACTAGAGGCTTACTAGGGACATGGTGTTGTCTATGTATCCACACATGTATCTGAGTTTCCTATCAATACAATTCTAGCATGGATAATAAACGATTATCATGAACAAGGAAATATAATAATAATCAATTTATTATTGCCTCTAGGGCATATTTCCAACAGTCTCCCACTTGCACTAGAGTCAATAATCTAGTTCACATCGATATGTGATTAACACTCAAGGTCACATCCCCATGTGACTAATACCCAAAGAGTTTACTAGAGTCAATAATCTAGTTCACATTTACCATGTGATTAACACTCGATGAGTTCTGGGTTTGATCATGTTATGCTTGTGAGAGAGGTTATAGTCAACAGGTCTGAACCTTTCAGATCCGTGTGTGCTTTACAAATCTCTATGTCATCTCCTAGATGCAGCTACCACGTTCTATTTGGAGCTATTCCAAATAACTGTTCTACTTGGAGCTATTCTAAATTGTTGCTCCATTATACATATCCGGTATCTCTACTCAGAGCTATCCGGATAGGTGTTAAGCTTGCATCGACGTAACCCTTTACGACGAACTCTTTTACCACCTCCATAATTGAGAAAATTCCTTAGTCCACTAGTTACTAAGGATAACTTTGACCGCTGTCCTGTGATCCATTCTTGGATCACTCTTGTACCCCTTGACTGACTCATGGTAAAGCACACTTCAGGTGCGGTACACAGCATAGCATACTGTAGAGCCTATGTCTTAAGCATAGGGGACGACCTTCGTTCCTTTCTCTCTATTCTGCCATGGTCGAGCTTTAAGTCTTAACTTCATACCTTACAACTCAGGCAAGAACTCCTTCTTTGACTGATCCATCTTGAACACCTTCAAGATCACGTCAAGGCATGTGCTCATTTGAAAGTACTATTAAGCGTTTTGATCTATCCTTATAGATCTTGGTGCTCAATGTTCAAGTAGCTTAATCCAGGTTTTCCATTGAAAACACTTTCCAAATAACCCTATATGCTTTCCAGAAATTCTACATCATTTCTGATCATTAATATGTCAACAACATATACTCATCAGAAATTCTATAGTGCTCCCACTCACTTCTTTGGAAGTACAAGTTTCTCATAAACTTTGTATACACCCAAAATCTTTGATCATCATCAAAGCATACATTCCAACTCCGAGATGCTCACTCCAGTCCTCAGAAGGATTGCTGGAGCTTTGCATACTTATTAGCATATTTCAGGATAGACAAAACCTTCCGGTTGTATCACATACAACCTTTCCTCAAGAATCATCGAGGAAACAATGTTTTGACATCCTATCTGTAAGATTTTATAAATAATGCATTAATTGCTAATATAATTCCAACAGACTCTTAGCATCGCTACGAGTGAGAAAGTCTCATCGTAGTCAACTCCTTGAACTTGTCGAAAAACATCTTAACGACAAGTCGAGCTTTCTCAATGGTGACACTTACCATCATTGTCTGTCTTCCTTTCAAAATCCATATGTACCTAACAGCCTTACGACCATCAAGTAGTTCTTCCAAAGTCTACACTTTGTTTTCATACATGGATCCTCTCTCGGGTTTTATGGCCTTGAGCCATTTATCGGAATCCGGGCCCACCATCGCTTCTCCATAGCTCGTAGGTTCATTGTTGTCTAGCAACATGACTTCCAAGACAGGATTACCGTACCACTCTGAAGTAGTACGTATCCTTGTCACCCTACGAGGTACGGCAGTGATTTGATCCGAAACTTCATGATCAATATCATAAGCTTCCACTTCAATTGGTGTCGGTGCCACGGGAACAACTTCCTGTGCCCTGCTACACACTGGTTGAAGTGATGGTTCAATAACCTCATCAAGTCTCCATCATCCTCCCACTCAACTCTTTCGAGAGAAACCTTTCCTCGAGAAAGGACCCGATTCTAGAAACAATTCATATTGCTTTCGGATCTGAATTAGGAGGTATACCCAACTGTTTTGGGTGTCCTATGAAGATGTATTTTATCCGCTTTGGGTTCGAGCTTATCAATCCTGAAACTTTTTCACATAAGCGTCACAGCCCCAAACCTTTAAAAAACGACAACTTAGGTTTCTCCAAACGGTGTCGTCTCAACGGAATTACGTGGTGCCCTATTTAAAGTGAATGTGGTTGTCTCTAATGCCTAACCCATGAACGATAGTGGTAACTCGATAAGAAACATCATGGTATGCACCATATCCAATAGGGTGCAACTATGACGTTTGGACACACCATCACACTATGGTGTTCCAGGCTGTATCAGTTGTGAAACAATTTCCACAATGTCTTAATTCTGTGCCAAACTCGTGATTCAGATATTCATCTCTATGATCATATCATAGATCTTTTATCCTCTTGTCACGACGATCTTTCAACTTCACACTGAAATTACTTGAACCTTTCAATAATTCAGACTCGTGATTCATCAAGTAAATATACTCAACATCTACTCGAATCATCTGTGAAGTAAGAACATAACGATATTCACTGCATGCCTCAGCACTCATTGGACTGCACACATCAAAATGTGTTACTTCCAACAAGTTGCTATCTTGTTCCATTTTACTGAAACCGAGGCTTTTCAGTCATCTTGCCTATGTGGTATGATTTGCATATCTCAAGTGATCCAAAATCAAGTGAGTCCAAACGATCCATCTGCATGGAGTTTCTTCATGCGTATACACCAATAGACATGGTTCGCATGTCTCAAACTTTTCAAAAACGAGTGAGTCCAAAGATCCATCAACATGGAGCTTCTTCATGCGTTTTATACCAATATGACTTACATGGCAGTGCCACAAGTAAGTGGTACTATCATTACTATCTTATATCTTTTGGCATGAAAATGTGTATCACTACGATCGAGATTCAATAAACCATTCAGGTTTAATACTAATCTTGATGGTAGAGGGAGCATGCGATGTTTGATCACATCAAACTTGGAAACACTTCCAACACATATCGTCAGCTCTCCTTTAGCTAGTCTCCGTTTATTCCGTAGCCTTTTATTTCGAGTTACTAACACTTAGCAACCGAACCGGTATCTAATACCCTGGTGCTACTAGGAGTACTAGTAAAGTACACATTAACATAATGTATATCCAATATACTTCTATCGACTTTGCCAGCCTTCTCATCTACCAAGTATCTAGGGTAATTCTGCTCCAGTGGTTGTTCCCCTTATTACAGAAGCACTTAGTCTCGGGTTTGGGTTCAACCTTGGGTCTCTTCACTAGAGCAGCAGCTGAATTGCCGTTTCATGAAGTATCCCTTTGTTCCCTTGCCCTTCTTGAAACTAGTGGTTTCACCAACCATCAACAATTGATGCTCCTTCTTGATTTCTACTTTCGCGGTGTCAAACATCGCGAATGCCTCAAGGATCATCATATCTATCCCTGATATGTTATAGTTCATCATGAAGCTCTAACAGCTTGGTGGCAATGACTTTGGAGAACCATCACTGTCTTATCTGGAAGATCAACTCCCACTCGATTCAAATGATTGTTGTACTCAGACAATCTGAGCACAAGCTCAACAATTGAGCTTTTCTCCTTAGTTTGCAGGTTAAGAAAGTCATCGGAGGTCTTATACCTCTTGACATGGGCACGAGCCTGAAATCCCAATTTCAGCCCTCAAAACATCTCATATGTTTCGCGATGTTTCAAAAACGTCTTTGGTGCCTCAACTCTAAACCGTTTAACTGAACTATCACGTAGTTATCAAAACGTGTATGTCAGATGTTCGCAACAACCACAGACAACGTTCGAGGTTCAGCACACTGAGCGGTGCATTAAGGACATAAGCCTTCTATGAAGCAATGAGGACAATCCTCAGTTTACAGACCTAGTCCGCATAATTGCTACTATCAACTTTCAACTAATTTTTCTCTAGGAACATATCTAAACAGTAGAACTATAGCGTGAGCTATGACATAATTTGCAAAATCCTTTTGACTATGTTCAGGATAATTAAGTTCATCTTATGAACTCCCACTCAGATAGACATCCCTCTAGTCATCTAAGTGATTACATGATCCGAGTCAAACTAGGCCGTGTCCGATCATCACGTGAGACGGACTAGTCATCATCGGTGAACATCTTCATGTTGATCGTATCTTCTATACGACTCATGCTCGACCTTTCGGTCTCCGTGTTCCGAGGCCATGTCTGTACATGCTAGGCTCGTCAAGTTAACCCTAAGTGTTTCGCGTGTGTTCCGAGGCCATGTCTGTACATGCTAGGCTCGTCAACACCCGTTGTATTTGAACGTCTGAATAAAACACCCGATCATCACGTGATGTTTTGAAACAGCGAACTGTCGCAACGGTGCACAGTTAGGGGAGAACACTTCTTGAAATTGTTGTAAGGGATCATCTTATTTACTACCGTCGTTCTATGCAAATAAGATGTATAAACATGATAAACATCACATGCAATCAAATAGTGACATGATATGGCCATCATCACTTTGCTCCTTTTGATCTCCATCTTCGGGGCTCCATGATCATCATCGTCACCGGCATGACACCATGATCTCCATCATCGTGTCTTCATGAAGTTGCCTCGCCAACTATTACTTCTACTACTATGGCTAACGGTTAGCAATAAAGTAAAGTAATTACATGACGTTTAAGTTGACACGCAGGTCACAAATAAATAAAGACAACTCCTATGGCTCCTGCCGATTGTCATACTCATCGACATGCAAGTCGTGATTCCTATTACAAGAACATGATCAATCTCATACATCACATATATCATTCATCACATCCTTTTTGGCCATATCACATCACATAGCATACCCTGCAAAAACAAGTTAGACGTCCTCTAATTGTTGTTTGCATGTTTTACGTGGCTGCTATGGGTTTCTAGCAAGAACGTTTCTTACCTACGCATGAACCACAACGTGATATGCCAATTGCTATTTACCCTTCATAAGGACCCTTTTCATCGAATCCGATCCGACTAAAGTGGGAGAGACAGACACCCGCCAGCCACCTTATGCAACTAGTGCATGTTTGTCGGTGGAACCGGTCTCACGTAAGCGTACGTGTAAGGTTGGTCCGGGCCGCTTCATCCCACGATGCCGCCGAATCAAGATAATACTAGTAACGGCAAGCATATTGAACAATATCGACGCCCACAACTACTTTGTGTTCTACTCGTGCAAAGAATCTACGCAATAGACCTAGCTCATGATGCCACTGTTGGGGAACGTAGCAGAAATTCAAAAAAAATTTCCTACGAATCACCAAGATCTATCTATGGAGAGACCAGCAACGAGTAGAAAGGAGAGTGCATCTACATACCCTTGTAGATCGCTAAGCGGAAGCGTTCAAGTGAACGGGGTTGATGGAGTCGTACTCGTCGTGATTCAGATCACCGATGATCCTAGTGCCGAACGGACGGCACCTCCGCGTTCAACACACGTACAGCTCGACGATGTCTCCCACGCCTTGATCCAGCAAGGAGAGAGGGAGAGGTTGAGGAAGACTCCATCCAGCAGCAGCACAACGGCGTGGTGGTGATGGAGGAGCGTGGCAATCCTGCAGGGCTTCGCCAAGCACCTACGGGAGAGGAGGAGGTGTCACGGGAGGGAGGGAGGCGCCAAGGGCTCAGGTATAGATGCCCTCCCTCCCCTCCACTATATATAGGGGCAGGGGAGAGGGGGGAGGCGCAGCCTTGCCCCTTCCTCCAAGGAAGGGGTGCGGCTAAGAGGGGGGGAGGAGTCCATCCTCCCCAAGGCACCTCGGAGGTGCCTTCCCCCTTTAGGACTCTCCCCTTTTTCCTATATCTTGGCGCATGGGCCTCTAGGGGCTGGTGCCCTTGGCCCATGTAGGCGAAGGCACACCCCCTACAGCCCATGTGGCCCCCGGGGCAGGTGGCCCCACCCGGTGGGCCCCCGGGACCCTTCCGGTGGTCCCGGTACAATACCGATGACCCCGAAACTTGTCCCGATGGCCGAAACAGGACTTCCTATATATAAATCTTTACCTCCGGACCATTCCGGAACTCCTCGTGACGTCCGGGATCTCATCCGGGACTCCGAACAACATTCAGTAACCACATACAAACTTCCTTTATAACCCTAGCGTCATCGAACCTTAAGTGTGTAGACCCTACGGGTTCGGGAGACATGTAGTCATGACCGAGATGTTCTCCGGTCAATAACCAACAACGGGATCTGGATACCCATGTTGGCTCCCACATGTTCCACGATGATCTCATCGGATGAACCACGATGTCAAGGACTCAATCAATCCCGTATACAATTCCCTTTGTCTAGCGGTATGGTACTTGCCCGAGATTCGATCGTCGGTATACCGATACCTTGTTCAATCTCGTTACCGGCAAGTCTCTTTACTCGTTCCGTAACACATCATCCCATGATCAACCCCTTGGTCACATTGTGCACATTATGATGATGTCCTACCGAGTGGGCCCAGAGATACCTCTCCGTTTACACGGAGTGACAAAATCCCAATCTCGATTCGTGCCAACCCAACAGACACTATCAGAGATACCCGTAGTGTACCTTTATAGCCACCCAGTTACGTTGTGACGTTTGGCACACCCAAAGCACTCCTACGGTATCCGGGAGTTGCACAATCTCATGGTCTAAGGAAATGATACTTGACATTAGAAAAGCTTTAGCATACGAACTACATGATCTTGTGCTAGGCTTAGGATTGGGTCTTGTCCATCACATCATTCTCCTAATGATGTGATCCCGTCATCAACGACATCCAATGTCCATGGTCAGGAAACCGTAACCATCTATTGATTAACGAGCTAGTCAACTAGAGGCTTACTAGGGACATGGTGTTGTCTATGTATCCACACATGTATCTGAGTTTCCTATCAATACAATTCTAGCATGGATAATAAACGATTATCATGAACAAGGAAATATAATAATAATCAATTTATTATTGCCTCTAGGGCATATTTCCAACAATATCTACCACCCCGCCCCCTCTCGCTTACCAAAAGCCACATTTCCCATGTTTCTGCCTTCCTTTCCAAGTTGAAACCTTCACTCCTTGCTTGCAATGCCGCCTCCTCACCAGCGACCCTCCTTCACGCTGCTCGGCCTCGCCTATCCAGGCAGGTAATCCACACCCGACCCCCATCCTCCTCCTTCCACATCCCACATGCCTCGACCACCGGTGCGAGTGCGACACCTTCCACCCAAATCACCGACCCCTCCACCAAATAAGTGCCGCCCTAAGCCATGGTGCATGCAGTATAGCCAGGATCTCAAGGGGCATTTGACAGCGGAGAAGCAAATCGCGGTCACACGTGCGGATGAGGTCGCGATGGCTGCCATTCGTGCTGACCCCTAGATCTTGGAGGAGCACCTCGCCGTCGAGGCCACCGTCGACGCCTCGCGCGCCGACGCCGCGACACGGTTGGCTACTTTAAACGATAATTCGTGGAATTTTCTCGAGGCCACCGTTGGTGCCTTCCACAAAGACTAGGAGGTGTTTTCTCAGCGTGCACGTGCTTACCTCATCTCGAGAGCCAGCAGGTTGGTGCCCGGAGCGGCTCAGATAACTCACCACTACTACAAGGGCACCCACAAAGCGGAGGCCTCGCCCTCTTCCATGTCCAAGGAGCCAATCGTCATCGGTATCTCCGACAATGAGGAGTATCTTGTCTTATTAGCTCACTGTAAGTATCTCCGACAATCAAATTTGGTTGTACTAAATACATGAGAAACAAATACAATTGCTATATTTCCAAGTTGTTAAGCATGCTTGGTTTGGTTAACTATCTGATCTTCTATTAGGAGAATGTTATATTGTGCAATGTGGTGCTCAGTTAACGTTTGGTTCATTTGTTGTGGTGTTTAGTTAATTGCTTGGTTCAATTCTGCAATGCGATGTTCAATTGTTGTGGCTACATTCTGTTATTGTATACCATGTGAGCTGTTGTAACACGCCCGATGTAACTTGCCATATTTGCACTCCGACTCTTGCCATTTTCGGCTCTAAGTTATGAGATTCCCTTCGTGGTTGGGTTTTGTCTTCGTTTTGCATTTTGTTCATGTCATGCATTTCATATCAAGTCATCATGTGCATCGCATTTGCATACGTGTTCGTCTGATGCATCCGAGCATTTTCCCCGTTGACCGTTTTGCAATCCGACACTCCCAGCGTACTCCTTTTGTCTCTTTTTGTGAGCGGGTTCTAAACGTTCTCGGAATGGACTGAGATTTGCCAAGTGGTCTTGGTACACCACCGGTAGACCGCCTGTCAAATTTCTTGTCATTTGGAGTCCGTTTGATACTCTAACTGTTAACCGGGGAACCGTAAAGGCCTCTTGTGTGTTGCAGCCCAACACCCCTCCTAAATGGCCCAATAACCCTTCCAAACCCTCTCTATGTCCTCCGCCGTCAGATCACGATCGCGTGGGCGAAAACTACACCTCATTTGGACACTCCAAACTCCTTCTAGCTATAAAAAGGTGCCCCCTCCTCCAAATTCGCGGACGAACCCCTAAAAAATCCTCCCCCGCCGTCGCCGGACACGTCCGGGTCGGCCTGGACCGATCGCGCCGCTGCGTCCGGCCAACCGCATGACGCCACGTGGCGCTCCATCGCCTCCCACCGTCGCCGGCCCGCCTGGCCCAGGGCAGACCCGCGCCGCGCGCCTCGGGCCCGAGCGCCCCCGCCGCCGCCTCACTTCCCCGCGCTCGCCGCGCCGCCCGCACTCGCCGCCGCCGCCGCCGCCCGCGCCCTGCCGCGCGCCCCACTGCCAACGAACTCCGTGCCGCCGCCCGATCGCCGCCCCACCGTGCCGCGCCCGCTCCTGCGCCTCCGCGTCGCCCTCGTCGCCGGGAGCACTCCGGCGAGCCCCTCCTCCATCACCGGCCCTCTCCTTCCTCATCTCCGGTGCCAAGTCCGGCGAACTCCCGTAACCAGATCCAGATCCATTTTCAAGGTTGACCCCGAAATAATCCTAAGTCTTTTAATTATTGCATTCTGGTGCCCCCTTTGACATGCCATAACTTCTTGTGTGATGTTCTGTTTTGAGCGTATGATATATCAAAGTGTTCATCATGATGTGCTCTTCATTTCATTCCATTGTTCCATGCTTGTTTGAGTCCATCTTGATGCCCAAATCACTGATGCAAGAGTGCTATAATTTGTTAGGAGCTGTTTCTTATCAGAGTATGAGGATTTGTTATTTTTGTCACATTTGTTGTGTGCTGCATATGGGCATGAGCTCTACATGTGTTTTGATCTATGCCATGCCATCTTTAAAGGGGTGTTTGCCATGTATTTTGTGATCTTTGTGGTGACTAGCACAAGCATGCAAAGTAGTCTTCGTGATATTGCTGATTTTAGGGACTTAGGATTTTACTAAGTCATTTTCCTGCTGTTATTTTGATTCCATGTAACCATGATGCTACAGTGAGATCCATGCTTTGTTTGAGTATATTCAGTAAGAATGATTTGTACATATGGTTGTGCTCTATCCAGCCATGCCCCTGTTTGAAATTATGGAGTGCCCTAGCATGTCTTAATCTTGCTCTACTTTTTCTATAAAATGTTCCTGGCAGATTGTTTACGTGTTAATCAATTTTGCCATGGTTGTTGTTGTTGATCCATGCATGCTATGAACTTTCTCTTGCCATGGTTAGCTTCTTGAACATGTCTCCTTGCTGATGCTATGCTTATCTTTTCATGCAATGGCTTGTGGTGAGTGAATCGAGCTCGTAAAGATGCCTTCATAACTCTATTTATGCCATGCTCAGTTTTTCTACTAAGTCGAAATCTGTTTATAAAACTTGCTATGTTTACATGGGTGCCAGCATATCTTCTGTGCCTTTTTGGCTCATGGTCAGTGAGGGACTTTTGTCCTATGCATTTAGTAGATTCATGCCATGCCTTTTTTTGCTATGATATGTTCCTGTAGCATGTTGTTTGCTTGCTCTAAACATTGCTTCCTGATGTTATTCCTGACATGTTAGTATTTTCACTAAGTCTGTGAAGCCGATATCTTTTGCACTTTTGCCATGCTTGTATGAACCTGCTCTTTTGTGATTTAGCCGTAGTTCAGTGTTCATATTTTGTCAAGCATCGTGAGTAGATCACATCCATGTGCTTTGTTGCTATGTTGGAGTGCAGTAGCTTAGTTTCATGTTGCATTCTAGATGGCATCATGCTGTTAATCGCAGAATTGTGCCATTCTTGTTTTGCTTACCATTTGCAAACCGTGCATCCGATTCCGGTGATCTTTATATCGATTTCGACCGAAATCATATCATCTTTCCAGCAGCACACTTGGTTTGCCAAGTTGATGCCTAGTTCAATCTTTCCCTTCCGAAGCACGCATATGCATTGCATATCACATCTCGCATATCATGCCATGTTTTGCATCATGTTGCTTGTGCATTGCACTGTGATTGATTGTTAGCCCTTTGCTTGTGTTCTTGCTTTAGATAGAGCCGGGAGATGAGTACGTGATCGAGGAGCCTGTTGAGTACGCTAACAAGGATCAACCTTTCGTCAACTCTGAGAACTTTGCAGGCAAGATGACCATCCCCTCGAAATCACTTCTATCTTTGCTTGCTAGTTGTTCACTCTTTTGCTATGCCGCGATACCTACCACTTGCTATATCATGCCTACCATATTTCCATGTCAAGCCTCTAACCCACCTATCCTAGAAAACCGTTGTATGGCTATGTTACCGCTTTGCTCAACCCCTCTTATAGCGTTGCTAGTTGCAGGTGAAGTTGGAGTTTGTTCCATGTTGGAACATGGATATTGTTGGGATATCATTATTATCTCTTATTTACTTTAATGCATCTATATACTTGGTAAAGGGTGGAAGGCTCGGCCTTATGCCTGGTGTTTTGTTCCACTCTTTCCGCCCTAGTTTCTGTCATACCGGTGTTATGTTCCTTGATTTTGCGTTCCTTACGTGGTTGGGTGTTATGGGAACCCCTTGACAGTTCGCTTTGGATAAAACTCCTCCCGCAAGGTCCAACCTTGGTTTTACCATTTGCCTACCTTCCACCATATACCTTTCCCATGGGTTCTGCAGACTCAAGGGTCATCTTTATTTTAAACCCCCCCAGGCCAGTGCTCCTCTAAGTGTTGGTCCGAAACGGGCAGCCTGCGGGGCCACCTCGGGGCAACTCAAGGTTTGGTTTTACTCGTAGCTTGACCTATCCGGTGTCCCCTGAGAACGAGATATGTGCGACTCCTATCAGGATTTGTCGGCGCATCGGGCGGCTTTGCTGGTCTTGTTTTACCATTGTCGAAATGTCTTGTAACCGGGATTCTGAGGCTGATCGGGTCTTCCCGCTAGAAGGAATATCCTTCGTTGACCGTGAGAGGTTGTGATGGGCTAATTTGGTACACCCCTACAGGGTTTTGAAATTTTGAAAGCCGTGCCTGCGGTTATGGGCAGATGGGAATTTGTTAATATTCGGTTCTAGAGAACTTGACACTTGACTTAATTAAAATGAATCAACCGCGTGTGTAGCCGTGATGGTCTCTTTTCGGTGGAGTCCGGGAAGAGAACACGGTCTCGTGTTATGCTTGAACGTAAGTAGTTTCAGGATCACTTCTTGATCGTTATTAGTTTATCGACCGTGCTTTGCTTCTCTTCTCGCTCTCTTTTGCGTAAGTTAGCCACCACATATGCTAGTGCTTGCTGCAGCTCCACCTCACTACCGCTTTCCTGCCTTTAAGATTAAATAGTCTTGATCGCGAGGGTGTGAGATTGCTGAGTCCTCGTGACTCACAGATACTCCCAAACAAATGCAAGTGCCGACGATGCTAGTGCAAGGGACGCTACCGAACTCAAGTGGGAGTTCGACGAGGATTCGGGCCGTTACTATGTTTATTTTCCGGATGATCAATAGAGGAGCCTAGTTGGGGCGATCGGGGATCTAGCATTTGGGGTTGTCTTTCTTTTATTTGGTTTTGTGGTTGGACCTTGATTGTATTCTGGATGATGTATGATATATTTATGTATTGTGTGAAGTGGTGATTGTAAGCCAACTCTTTATCCCTTTCTTATTCAGTACATGGGATGTGTAAAGATTACCCCTGTTGCGACATGCCTACCATGAGGTTATGCCTCTAAGTCGTGCCCCGACACGTGGGAGATATAGCCGCATCGTGGGTGTTACAAGTTGGTAATCAGAGCCTTCCCCGACTTAGGAGCCCCCTGCTTGATCGAATCGCTGACGTTGTTGAGTCTAGAAGAAAATGTTTTGAGTCTTAGGATTATATATAACGGAGAGTAGGATTCTTTTTACTCCTCAGTCCCTTCATCGCTCTGGTGAGGCCTCCTGACATAGAGTTTTGACTCTTCTCTTCTCAAAATTTCACTAATTTTTTTTAGGATCACGCGGGTATCTTGGAATTATTCCGATGGTTTTGTGATGAGAACATTGTTCTTGATGCCTCCTGACATTTAGGGGTTGTGGCAGTGTCCCGGGGAGTTGAGATCTGAGGTGTTGTCGTCACAATTTTATTGTTGCAGTTCTGGAATACCTGAGTCCGCCGACATCGAAATCTCTTTTATGCAGTTGTTGGTGAGATAACCTCGACGCCACCCAGTACTGGGGCGGGAGTTCGGGAGTATTGCCGTAACTCGTATAACGGATGCTTTTCGAAGGTTGAGGTAAATGATTTCCGAAGGTTTCTTGATTATGTGTTGAAGGATGGATACAGCTGGATGTAGGATTTGCTAGTTTTGGGTGAGATATTATGCTTCCCCTGTATCCCCAACACCTGATTGCATAACCGGAAAGTTTCGGGAGTTTCATAGGTGGGAATTCAAGTAGCTCTAGTATTTCTTCCCACAGATATTTGGTTTGTGATTGGGTAATCCTTACCACTTATTTGTTCTTATCCGTATCTTCTTGTTTTATTCCTGTACCTTTATCTAAGTGGCTTCTCAACTTTATGGAAGTGTGATGATTTACTTTGGAATTCATTCGTTCATTCTTGTTCGAATGTTAAGGCTATATGTTGCAATTTCGATCCATTGATTCAACTTGAATATATGTCTTTCAAGATGCTAACAGATGTCAACCTCTTCAAGATGGCTCCTCCAATGCGTCAGAATCCGGACCGCAATGATGGGGAACAGTCGAACCCTCCGTCACCACCTCCACCTCCGGAGGCATGGCAAGCTGTCATGGCAGCCACCAACGCCAACACTCAGATGCTTTTGTAACTCTTGCAAGAGCGCAACCAAGGGCAAGGCAACCAAGGAAATCAAGGCCAAGGCAACAATCAGCCTTAGTTTGCTACCCTCAATCAGTTCCTCGCAAACCAGCCGGAGTCCTTGAGTAACTGTGTCGAGGCCACAGACACCGATGACTGGCTCGTGGATATCTGCAAACATTTTGAGTGTAGCAATGTCAGGCTTGAGGACTTTGTCAAGTTTGCTTCGTTCCAACTCAAAGACCAAGCTGCTGAGTGGTATCAACAATACAGAGATTCCAGAGGAGGCCGTGTGATTACGTGGGATGATTTATGCCGAGACTTCAAAGCTCACCACATTCCTCAAAGTGTTGCTGAGAGCAAGCGCGAGGAGTTCTGCAATCTCAAGCAAGGGAGCATGTCTATTTACCAATACAATATCTGGTTTCAGAGACTCGCTCGCTTCGCTAAACAAGACGTCCCTGATGAGAAGAGCATGATTTATCAATTCAGAGGTGGCCTCAGAGAAGATATGCAATTAGCTCTCGTGCTTCTTGAGCCAACCAAGTATGATGAATTCTACAACATGGCACTAAAGCAAGAAGCTGCTCATCTCAAGTGTGATGCATCTAAGAAGAGAGTTGATACGTCTCCAACGTATATATAATTTTTGATTGCTCCATGCTATATTATCTACTGTTTTAGACATTATTGGGCTTTATTATCCGCTTTTATATTATTTTTGGGACTAACCTATTAACCGGAGGCCTAGCCCAGGATTGCTGGTTTTTGCCTGTTTTAGGGTTTCGAAGAAAAGGAATATCAAACGGAGTCCAAACGGAATGAAACCTTCGGAAACGTGATTTTCTCAACAAATAAGACTCGGGAGACTTGGACCCTACGCCAAGTCACGTAACAGGAGGCCACGAGGTAGGGGGGCGCGCCCTACCCTACCAGGCGTGCCCCCCACCCTCGTGCCCCCCCTGTTGCTCCACCGATAAACTTCTTCCTCCTATATATATCCACGTACCCCCAAACGATTAGAGCAGGAGCCAAAAACCCTAATTCCACCGCCGTAACTTTCTGTATCCACGAGATCCCATCTTGGGGCCTGTTCCAGAGCTCTGCCGGAGGGGGCATCGATCACGGAGGGCTTCTACATCAACACCATAGCCCCTCCGATGAAGTGTGAGTAGTTCATCTCAGACCTATGGGTCCATAGTTAGTAGGTAGATGGCTTCTTCTCTCTTTTTGGATCTCAATACAATGTTCTCCGCCTCTCTTGTGGAGATCTATTCGATGTAATCTTCTTTTTGCGGTGTGTTTGTTGAGACCGATGAATTGTGGGTTTATGATCAAGTCTATCTATGAATAATATTTGAATCTTCTCTGAATTCTTTTATGTATGATTGGTTATCTTTGCAAGTCTCTTCGAATTATCAGTTTGGTTTGGCCTACTAGATTCATCTTTCTTGCAATGGGAGAAGTGCTTAGCTTTGGGTTCAATCTTGCGGTGTCCTTTCCCGGTGACAGTAAGGGCAGCAAGGCACGTATTATATTGTTGCCATCGAGGATAACAAGATGGGGTTTTCTTCATATTGCATGAGTCTATCCCTCTAGATCATGTCATCTTGCTTAAGGCGTTACTCTGTTTTTAACTTAATACTCTAGATGCATGCTGGATAGCGGTCGATGAGTGGAGTAATAGTAGTAGATGCAGGAAGGAGTCGGTCTACTTGTCTCGGACGTGATGCCTATATACATGATCATGCCTAGATATTCTCATAACTATGCTCAATTCTGTCAATTGCTCAATAGTAATTTGTTCACCCACCATAGAATACTTATGCTCTCGAGAGAAGCCACTAGTGAAACCTATCGCCCCCGGGTCTATCTTTATCATATTGTTCTCCTACTACTTTGCTATTTACTTTGCCTTTATTTTACTTTGCATCTTTATCATAAAAATACCAAAAATATTATCTTTATCATATCTATCAGATCTCACTCTTGTAAGTGGCCTCATAGGGATTGACAACCCCTATTTGCGTTGCTTGCGAGGATTTATTTGTTTTGTGCAGGTACGAGGGACTCGCGCGTAGCCTCCTACTGGATTGATACCTTGGTTCTTAAAAACTCAGGGAAATACTTACGTTACTTTGCTGCATCATCCCTTCCTCTTCGGGGAAAACCAACGCAGTGCTCAAGAGGTAGCAAGAAGGATTTCTGGCACCGTTGCCGGGGAGGTCTTCGCAAAAGTCAACATACTAAGTACCCATCACATACCCTTATCTCCCGCATTACATTATTTGCCATTTGCCTCTCGTTTTCCTCTCCCCCACTTCACCCTTGCTGTTTTATTCGCCCTCTCTCTCTATCCTCCCTCTCTATTTTCCTCTTTTCCCCGCTTGCTTTTTGTTTTCTTGTGTGTTAGTTTGTTTGCTTGTCATTATGGCTAGTCCCTGATCTTCTCCGTTGACTCATGAGTTCGAAATCTTTCACTTTAAACAGAGACTAGGAGAAAACTTAAAAGATGCCTGGTTGAGAATTATGGAGTCTTATCGTAATTGTACCTCTGAAATAAACCTGAGAATTTTTCTTCACAATTTTTATGTTGGATTAAATATGTCTCATAGACAACTCTTGGATTGCGTTGCCAAAGGCAATTATATTGAAATCGATCCCCATATTGCACTTGAAATTATAGAAGGTATAGTGGGAACACTACCTCAACAAAAGGGGCCTCATCCTACTCAGGAAGAGAAACAATTTTTTGAAATTTTTTGTGAAGTTACTAAAATCTTGCAGAAATCTCTTGAACCTCTTAAGAACATTAGTGGAAATATTCACCGCATGAATATGTTGATTACCCTTTGCAATAAGCGGTTGGATTCATTAGATCTAAAAATTTCAGAATATGAAGGGAAACATAAAGAACCTCCCGGATTTGAGCTTGATTCCGCTAAAAAGGTGAAAACTAAAGATGGCAATACCTAGATCTATTCTTGCTTATTATGCCTAGCTAGGGGCGTTAAACGATAGCGCTTGTTGGGAGGCAACCCAATTTTATTTTAATTGCTTGTTTTTTGCCCCTGTTTAGTAATAAATAATTTATCTAGCCTTCTTTTTGGTTGTGTTTTTTGTGTTTAATTAGTGTTTGTGCCAAGTAGAACCGTTGGGAAGACTTGGGGAAAGTCTTGTCGAACTCGCTGTAAAAAACAGAAACTTTAGAGTTCACGAGAACTGCTGTCATTTTTATTTGGAGAGTGATATTTAGTTAATTATTTTTTAATATGATTAATAGATAAATTCCTCACGTCCAGAAATTTATTTTAGAATTTTTGGGGTTCCAGATCTTGCGCTAGCTACAGATTACTACAGACTGTTCTATTTTTGACAGATTCTGTTTTTCGTGTGTTGATTGCTTATTTTGATGAATCTATGGCTAGTAAAATAGTTTATAAACCATAGAGAAGTTGGAATACAGTAGGTATAACACCAATATAAATAAAGAATGAGTTCATTACAGTACCTTGAAGTGGTCTTTTGTTTTCTTTCGCTAACGGAGCTCACGATATTTTCTACTTTAAGTTTTGTGTTGTGAAGTTTTCAAGTTTTGGGTAAAGATTTGATGGATTATGGAACAAGGAGTGGCAAGAGCCTAAGCTTGGGGATGCCCATGGAACCTCCAAGATAATCTAAGGACAACTAAAAGCCAAAGCTTGGGGATGCCCCGGAAGGCATCCCCTCCTTCGTCTATTTCTATCGGTAACTTTACTTGGAGCTATATTTTTATTTACCACATGATATGTGTTTTGCTTGGAGCGTCTTGTATTATTTGGGTCTTTGCTTGTTAGTTTACCACAATCATCCTTTCTGTACACACCTTTTTTAGAGAGCCATACATGATTTGGAATTTGTTAAAATACTCTATGTGCTTCGCTTATATCTTTTGAGTTATATAATTTTGCTCTAGTACTTCACTTATATATTTTAGAGCACGGTGGTGGATTTTTTTCATAGAAACTATTGATCTCTCATGCTTCACTTAGATTATTTTGAGAGTCTTAATAGCATGGTAATTTGCTTAAAATCCTAATACGCTAGGTATTCAAGATTAGTAAAATTTTCTTAAGAGTGTTTTGAATACTAAGAGAAGTTTGATGCTTTATAATTGTTTTGAGATATGGAGGTAATAATATCAAAGTCATGCTAGTTGAGTAGTTGTGAAATTGAGAAATACTTGTGTTGAGGTTTGCAAGTCCCATATCATGCACGTATGGTAAACGTTATGCAACAAATTTGAAACATGAGGTGTTATTTGATTGTCTTCCTTATGAGTGGCGGTCGGGGACGAGCGATGGTCTTTTCCTACCAATCTATCCCCCTAGGAGCATGCGCGTAGTACCGAGGTTTTTGATGACTTGTAGATTTTTGCAATAAGTATGTGAGTTCTTTATGACTAATGTTGAGTCCATGGATTATACGCACTCTCACCCTTCCATCCTTGATAGCCTCTTCGGTACCGTGCATTGCCCTTTCTCACATTGAGAGTTGGCGCAAACTTCGCCGGTGCATCCAAACCCCGTGATATTATATGCTCTTTCACACATAAACCTCCTTATATCTTCCTCAAAACAGCCACCGTACCTACCTATTATGGCATTTCCATATCCATTCAGAGATATATTGCCATGCAACTTTCCATCATTCCGTTCATCATGACACATTCATCATTGTCATATTGCTTAGCATGATCATGTAGTTGACATAGTATTTGTGGCAAAGCCACCATTCATAATTCTTTCATACATGTCACTCTTGGTCCATTGCATATCCCGGTACACCGCCGGAGGCATTCATATAGAGTCATCTTTTGTTCTAGTATCGAGTTGTAATCATTGAGTTGTAAATAAATAGAAGTGTGATGATCATCATTTTCTAGATCAATGTCCCAAGTGAGGAATATATAAAAAAGAGAAAGGCCCTAAAAAAGAGAAGGCCCCAAAAAAAGAGAAAGGCCATAAAAAAGAGAAGGCCCAAAAAATATGAGAGAAAAGAGAGAAGGGACAATGTTACTATCCTTTGCCACACTTGTGCTTCAAAGTAGCACCATAATATTCATGATAGAGAGTCTCTTGTTTTGTCACTTTCATATACTAGTGGGAATTTTCATTATAGAACTTGGCTTGTATATTCCAACAATGGGCCTCCTCAAGTGCCCTAGGTCTTCGTGAGCAAGCAAGTTGGATGCACACCCACTAGTTTCTTTTGTCGAGCTTTCATACATTTATAGCTCCAGTGCATCCGTTGCATGGCGATCCCTACTCCTTGCATTAACATCAATCGGTGGGCATCTCCATAGCCCATTGGTTATCCTCGTTGATGTGAGACTTTCTCCTCTTTTGTCTTCTCCACATAACCCCTCTCATTATATTCTGTTCCACCTATAGTGCTATGTCCATGGCTCGCGCTCATATATTGCGTGAAAGTTTATAGGTTTGAGATTACTAAAGTATGAAACAATTGCTTGGCTTGTCATCGGGGTTGTGCACGATGAGAGCATTCTTGTGTGACGAAAATGAAACATGACTAAACCATATGATTTTGTAGCGATGAACTTTCTTTAGCCATGTTATTTTGAGAAGACATAATTGCTTAGTTAGTATGCTTGAACTATTATTATTTTTATGTCAATATGAACTTTTGTCTTGAATCTTTTGGATCTGAATATTCATACCACAATTAAGAATAATTACATTAAAATTATGCCAAGTAGCAGTCCGCATCAAAAATTCTGTTTTTATCATTTACCTACTCGAGGACGAGCAGGAATTAAGCTTGGGGATGCTTGATACGTCTCCAAGGTATCTATAATTTTTGATTGTTCCATGCTATATTATCTACTGTTTTAGACATTATTGGGCTTTATTATCCACTTTTATATTATTTTTGGGACTAACCTATTAACCGGAGGCCCAGCCTAGAATTGTTGTTTTTTGCCTATTTTAGTGTTTCGAAGAAAAGGAATATCAAACGGAGTCCAAACGGAATGAAACCTTCGGGAACGTTATTTTCTCAACAGATAAGACCCGGGAGACTTGGACCCTACGCCAAGGCACGTAACCGGAGGCCACAAGGTAGGGGGGCGCGCCCTACCCTACCAGGCGCGCCCCCACCCTCGTGGCCCCCCTGTTGCTCCACTGACGTACTTCTTCCTCCTATATATATCCACGTACCCCCAAACGATCAGAGCAGGAGCCAAAACCCTAATTCCACCGCCGTAACTTTCTGTATCCACGAGATCCCATCTTGGGGCCTGTTTCTGAGCTCCGCCGGAGGGGGCATTGATCACGGAGGGCTTCTACATCAACACCATAGCCCCTCCAATGAAGTGTGAGTAGTTCATCTCAGACCTACGGGTCCATAGTTAGTAACTAGATGGCTTCTTCTCTCTTTTTGGATCTCAATACAATGTTCTCCCCCTCTCTTGTGGAGATCTATTCGATGTAATCTTCTTTTTGCGATGTGTTCGTTAAGATCAATGAATTGTGGGTTTATGATCAAGTCTATCTATGAATAATATTTGAATCTTCTCTGAATTCTTTTATGTATGATTGGTTATCTTTGCAAGTCTCTTCGAATTATCAGTTTGGTTTGGCCTACTAGATTCATCTTTCTTGCAATGGCAGAAGTGCTTAGCTTTGGGTTCAATCTTGCGGTGTCCTTTCCTGGTGACAGTAAGGGTAGCAAGGCACGTATTGTATTGTTGCCATCGAGGATAACAAGATGGGGTTTTCTTCATATTGCATGAGTCTATCCCTCTACATCATGTCATCTTGCTTAAGGCGTTACTCTGTTTTTAACTTAATACTCTAGATGCCTGCTGGATAGCGGTCGATGAGTGGAGTAATAGTAGTAGATGCAGGCAGGAGTCGGTCTACTTGTCTCGGACGTGATGCCTATATACATGATCATGCCTAGATATTCTCATAACTATGCTCAATTATGTCAATTGCTCAACAGTAATTTGTTCACCCACCGTAGAATACTTATGCTCTCAAGAGAAGCCACTAGTGAAACCTATGGCCCCCGGGTCTATCTTTATCATATTGTTCTCCTACTACTTTGCTATTTAGTTTGCCTTTATTTTACTTTGCATCTTTATCATAAAAATACCAAAAATATTATCTTTATCATATCTATCTGATCTCACTCTCGTAAGTGGCCTCATAGGGATTGACAACCCCTATTTGCATTGGTTGTGAGGATTTATTTGTTTTGTGCAGGTACAAGGGACTTGCGCGTAGCCTCCTACTGGATTGATACCTTGGTTCTCAAAAACTGAGGGAAATACTTACGCTACTTTGCTGCATCATCCCTTCCTCTTCGGGGAAAACCAACGCAGTGCTCAAGAGGTAGCAAGAGTCAGGGATGCAACTCCATCTTCTTCTTCAACTCAAGTGGCAGCTAAGTAGCAGAAGTTCTGGTTGCCTCCTCCTCCTCCGTTCTGTCAGTCTTACCAGCAGAAGAGTAAAGGTGGCAATGGATTTTCCCACACACCCAACCCAGGCTATCAGAGCAAAGCGCAGACTCATACTCCAAGGTCAAGTGTTGCTTATCACCGTCTGCTCTCAGAGGTTACTTGCAACAAGTGTCAGCAGAAAGGGCACTATTGAAACAAATGCTTCAAACAAAGGCGCCTTCCGCCGCCTCCTCCTCCTCCTGTGAGATCTGCCAGCAATGCAGTGGTCAAGCATAATCGCAAGCATGCTAAGGTCAAAATGATGAACGCAGCTCAGGCAGAGGATTCTTCAGAAGTGATCATGGGTAACCTTCCAGTTAACTCCATTCCTGCTAAAGTTCTTTTTGATACTGGTGCATCGCATTGTTTCACGTCAAGACCGTTTTTTGCAAAGCATGAATTCACTTCTTCTCATTTGGGTAAATCCATGGATATCGTTTCTCCGGGTAAATGGTTGAGTGCCAGTTTGGTGGTTCCGGATGTTTCTATCAAGATGGGAGACTATAGATTTCTGTCTTCTCCAATGGTTCTTGGTGACTCTAATAGTGATCTAATTCTCGGCATGGACTGGCTTTCTAAGCACAAGGCTCAGCTTGATTGTGCTGCCAGGCAAATTCAATTGACACACTCTTCTGAGTATGTGATCATCTATGCCGCTCGTGACGAAACCATTCGACTACTTTCTCTCAATGAGAAGGGCGATTTGAATGCCATCTCTCAGATTCCAGTCGTTTGTGAATATCAAGACGTCTTTCCAGAAGAGCTTCTAGGAATGCCTCCTCACCGGCCAGTTGAATTCGTTATCGATCTTGAGCCTGGCACGGAACCTATTTGCAAACGTCCTTACAAGCTTGGACCAAAGGAATTGAATAAACAACTCGATGATCAAGAGCGTCTGGGTCTGATCAGAGCGAGTTCATCTCCATGGGGTTGTGGTGTTCTTTTTGTCCAGAAGAAGGATGGCACGAACCGACTTTGTGTCGACTACCGCCCATTGAACAAGAAGGCAATAAAGGACAAGTATCCACTTCCCAACATCAATGAGCTTTTCGAGCAACTCAAGGGTGCTCAAGTCTTCTCCAAGCTTGACCTCCGTAGGGGCTATCATCAGATTCACATTCGTGAACAAGATATCCCCAAGACATTATTTAGAACAAGCTATGGTTCTTATGAATATACTGTCATGTCTTTCGGCCTTGCCAATGCTCCTCCAACATTCTCTCACATGATGAACTTCATCTTCAACCCTTACACAAATGATTTCGTCTTGGTGTATCTCGATGATATTTTGGTCTTTTCCAAGAACAAGGAGGATCATGCCAAGCATTTGAGATTGGTACTCGACAAACTCAGAGAGCATCAGTTCTATGCGAAGTTTTCAAAGTGTGAGTTCTGGCTTGATGAGGTTCTCTACCTTGGGCATATCATCTCCGCCAAGGGCATAGTTGTTAATCCTGAGAAGGTGTCTGCAATTGTGAATTGGGAATTGCCTTAGAATGTGAAGCAGCTCCGCAGCTTCCTTGGGCTTGCAAGATATTGTCGAAGATTCATTGAGAATTTCTCTAAGATTGCAAAGCCTCTTTCCAACCTCCTCCAGAAGCATGTCAAGTACGTCTGGACGCCTGAATGTGACGTGGCTTTCAACACCCTCAAAGACAAGTTAGTCACAGCTCCTATTTTGACTCCTCCCGATGAATCCAAACCATTAGAAGTTTTCTGTGATGCCTCCCTGCAAGGTCTCGGTGATGTGTTAATGCAAGAGAAGAAAGTTGTGGCCTATACCTCTCGCCAGTTGAAGCCCAACGAAAAGAACTACCCTACTCATGACCTCGAGTTGGTGGCAGTTGTCCATGCTCTACTAACATGGAGACATCTCTTGTTGGGAAGGAAAGTGGACATTTTCACTGATCAGAAGAGCCTCAAGTACATCTTCACTCAGCCCAACCTCAACCTCAGGCAGACTCGTTGGGTCGAAATGATTCAAGAATACAATCCGAGTATTGAATATACTCCAGGCAAGGCCAATGTCATTGCAGATGCTTTGAGCAGGAAAGCTTACTGCAACAGCTTAATTCTCAAGCCCTTCCAACCGGATCTTTGTGAAGCTTTCCGCAAACTTAATATCCAAGTTGTTCCTCAAGGCTCCGGCACTTGTCGCCCAGAGTTAACTGTTGCTCGTTCTACTACTACCCCAGCCGTGACGGGTATAGTAGACCACCCCAAGTTGCCAACGAAGATCATGAGACGGATCCTGCATTATTGCATCTGGTGCGCTATGTAAGTGCACTAGAGGAACTGTTCGATCAAATCACCCTTGATCTGATCGCAGCTCGAGGAGAACTGATCCGCCGAGCCCCGGCAAGAAGAGAAGATGAGCCCGACGCCGACAACCCAGTCGTGCTGTTCGGACAACCGATCGAGACCTTGAGGTCAGCCCCAGCCATCGACCAAGGTGCTTTGATGACCCCAGAAGTGCTTCGTCGCCTTTTGGGAACACGCTCCAATGGGATTGTGGCCAATGATCCCCGCGATGGTCATCATCGCTACCCCGACCCTGCAGTTCCTCAACCCCCTGCAGCTAACTCCGATGGTGAAACCCGTGGAGAAGCCTCGACAACCACAAGGCATGCCCGCTTAGATATAAACGAGGTGGACTAAATCACTCGAGTAGTACCGAGTCTTAGTATGTCCACACCCTGTAAATTGTGTGATCTTGTATCGCCACAATGTTGTCTGCATGTGCGCCCCTATTTTAAATAGTAGTTGTGCCTAAGTATGTTGATCTACAGTTGCATTTTTAATTCCAGGCGTAGCTACCAAAAACCAACCCCGACGGCACCCACAGTAACACGTCACTTTTGTGAGATGTGTGTATCTGTGGCCTGGACCCCGACCCCATGAGAGCAGGACCGACAAACTAGTACCCCTCACCGCGGTAAATAAAAGGCCACCTCGTGACCTTGCCAAGTACCCCTCACCTTGTGCACCACCCTCTCAACCATTTCTGGCCATGCCGAGCCCTAGCATTTGTCTGAGAACCCCAAATGCAACCCCGGGGAGTTTCGTTAAAATATTGTGGGACTTTACCTGCAGTACCATGGGTTCTACCCAGCCACCCCAGTACGAGCTGCTCAAATCAAGGATCACCTCATCCACCTCGAAATATTGGGCAGTAGTGCACGTCCCTCCTGTAAACTCAAACCAAGACCCAACTGAAGTCTCCTTCCTGGGGAAATCTATGCCGACTCCACAAATGGCCATAGAAGCTGCTGCACATGGAGCACTTGTTCGCCTTCGATTCGCGGTACCTTATGCCAGCGAACGAGGGTATTATTACTTTCCAAGCCATGCTGCACCCGGAGAAGTAGCATCCTTTCCCGATGGACGAATTGAGAGAGACCCAGTACTGGCCAACCTTGTCCAGTATGTCATCGCTCAAGAACGTTTGACCCAGCGAGTAATGGGCTATCTCCAGAGCCTCGCTGATTTAAATCCTCGGATCGCCATCGGCAGACCACTGAGGCCCGACTAGGAGAGACGTATTCGCCGCCATTCTCTGGATCGATTCGGGTTGATGCAGCGGCCGAGGTCGAGGAAGACGAGGTGCTCTACGACGGCGGCGGAGCTCGAGCGGCAGTAGGGTTGCCAGAGGAAGAAGATGAAGAAAGGGAAGAGTGAGGAAAGACCTGGTCGTGCCTATTTATACGGGGATAAGCGAACAAGTAGGCGCGAAAATCGAGGAAGATCCAAATAATGATTATCCAATTAAATGGACGCCTCGATTCTCGGAAGACATTTAAGGATAAAGATCTGTTGGAGATGACATCATAGCAGGCTTTCATATTTTCGGAAGATGATGTCATGGCAGGTTACAAAGCTTTTATAGACAAAGGAAGATGGATTTCGTCTAAATGTTGAAGGTTGACAAGAACAAGGTTCAAATCAACCTGGGACCTAATGTTGGGAATATAACTTTCACGTATGACCCGCCCAGGAGGGGCCGGGTCAACCCTAATGGCGGATTGTTAAGAGAAGCCCAGTAGTATTCAAGGTGATAGTTTATTAAGAATTGTAGAAGGCCTAAGCCCAGAGGCGGCTTAAGGCCCAATATTGTAAACTGCCATATGTAAAGAAAGACTTGTAAAGAAAGGCATATAAAAGAAGTCACCGAGCCGGACACGTTTTATGAGCCAGCCAGGACTCTGTAGGCCGCCAGGCGTCAACCCGTGTATATAAAGGGATGACCCGGCGGCGGCTTAGGACAGGAAACAACAGATCGATAGCCAAGCTAGCGGATTCGCTCCTTGGTCATCGAAACCTAGTAATACAACATCAACTGGACTAGGCCTTACCTTCACCGCAAGGGGAACCAGTATAAACATCTCGTGTCCTTTGTCCCGAGTAACCCCTTTAAGCTTCATCGTTTCGATGGCCCTACGACTAAGTCCTTTTGCTAGGACATCTGCCGTGACAATTCCACGACATATTGCGTGAGGGTTGAAAAAGCTAAAGCGCGTTAAAAACTATGAACCAATTGCTCGGCTTGTCATCGGGATTGTGCATGATGTGAATATTTTGTGTTGTGAAGATGGAGCATAGCGAGACTATATGATTTTGTAGGGATAACTTTCTTTGGCCATGTTATTTTGAAAAGACATGAGTGCTTTATTAGTAGGCTTGAAGTATTATTGTTTTCATGTCAAATTATAGACTATTGCTTTGAATCACTCATGTCTTAATATTCATGCCATGATTAGATTACATGATCAAGATTATGCTAGGTAGCATTCCACATCAAAAATTATCTTTTTTATCATTTACCTACTCGAGGACGAGCAGGAATTAATCTTGGGGATGCTGATACGTCTCCGTCGTATCTATAATTTTTGATTGTTCCATGCCAATATTCTACAACTTTCATATACCTTTGTCAACTTTTTATACTATTTTTGGGACTAACATATTGATCCAGTGCCCGGTGTCAGTTCCTGTTTGTTGTATATTTTTTGTTTCACAGAATATCCATATCAAACAGAGTCCAAACAGGATAAAAACTGACGGAGATTTTTTGGAATATATATGATTTTTGGGTAGAAAAATCCACGTGAGACGGTGCCCGAGGGAGGCAGGGGGCACGCCCCACCCCCCTAGGCGTGCCCCTGGCCCTCGTGGACACCCCGTAAGGCGGTTGGTGCCCTTTTTTGCCGCAAGAAAGATAATATCCGGATAGAGATCGTGTTAAAATTTCAGCCCAATCGGAGTTACGGATCTCCGGAAATATAAGAAACGGTGAAAGGGCAGAATCTGAGAACGCAGAAACAGAGAGAGACAGATCCAATCTCGGAGGGGCTCTCGCCCCTCCCATGCCATGGAGACCAAGGACCAGAGGGGAAACCCTTCTCCCATCTAGGGAGGAGGTCAAGGAAGAAGAATAAGGAGGGGGGCTCTCTCCCCCTCGCTTCCGGTGGCGCCGGAGTGCCACCGGGGGCCATCATCATCACCGCAATCTTCACCAACAACTTCACTGCCATCATCACCAATTCTTCCCCCCTCTATGCAGCGGTGTAACCCCTCTTTTACCCGCTATAATCTCTACTTAAACATGGTGCTCAACGCTATATATTATTTCCCAATGATGTATGGCTATCCTATGATGTTTGAGTAGATCTGTTTTGTCCTATGGGTTAATTGATGATCAAGATTGGTTTGAGTTGCATGTTTTATTATTGGTGTTGTCCTATGGTGCTCTCCGTGTCGCGCAAGCATAAGGGATCCCCGCTGCAGGGTTTGCAATATGTTCATGATTTGCTTATGGTGGGTGGCGTGAGTGACAGAAGCATATACCCGAGTAAGTAGGTTGTTTGCGTATGGGATAAAGAGGACTTGATACTTTAATGCTATGGTTGTGTTTTACCTTAATGATCTTTAGTAGTTGCAGATGCTTGCTAGAGTTCCAATCATAAGTGCATATGATCCAAGTAGAGAAAGTATGTTAGCTTATGCCTCTCCCTCATATAAAATTGCAAACAATGATTACCGGTCTAGTTATCGATTGCCTAGGGACAAATAACTTTCTCGTAACAAAAAGCTCTCTACTAGAACTAACTTAGTTGTGTCTTTATCTAAACAGCCCCTACATTTTATTTACGTAATCTTTATTATCTTGCAAACCTATCCAACAACACCTACAAAGTACTTCTAGTTTCATACTTGTTCTAGGTAAAGCGAACGTCAAGCGTGCGTAGAGTTGTATCGGTGGTTGATAGAACTTGAGGGAATATTTGTTCTACCTTTAGCTCCTCATTGGGTTCGACACTCTTACTTATCGAAAACTGTTGTGATCCCCTATACTTGTGGGTTATCGGTCCGCTCTTCAGCCATCCTGGCGCTTTCTGTGTTTAGCTCCTCCTTGGCCTGCGCTATCTCATCACGCAGTTTTGTGATTGCCGCATTGTGCTGATCTTGATCCGCCGGGTTAACCACCGCTGTTAACAGTGTTGTCAGTCTGTCCAGTAGATCGGTTAAAGCTTGAGCCGGCGGGCGCTCAGGGCCTCCTGCCCCGGCAGCCGCTACCGTTGCTGAACCAGAAATCAACTCTGATGTGGTAGATGAATGCTGCACGGGATGTGTACCGGCCATGAAGATTGCAACCCGATTCGGCAACTCACAGGGGTCCGGAATATTGTCGCCATTGGAGCAGCCCCCAAGCCAGTCGCCCGGCAGTTGATATATTGACTCTGTCTCACCGGTGGATGACTCGCCATCAGAGTAAACGACGGTCTCATCACCATATGCTGGCATGTCCTCATATTCCACTCCATGGGTAAATCCCATGAAGGCACGATTCATGGCAGGCCGAACCCGGGCGGGTCTCGCATGCTGAGCCGTCTCGACGATATCAGTGCAGATGTCCGGTTCAGGGCCCGGTTCACCGATCTTGTCGATGAAGACGTGGATCCCACCGAAGGGGACCCAGTACCCGTACTCAATTGAGCCGGCCTCGGGGCCCCAGCCTGTGTCGTCGATGTAGAGCTTGTCGCGGTGACTCTTGGTCAAACAGCCCACGGCATATCCCTTGATCCCTTTGAAGCTGCCCTTTAAGAACTCGAAACCATCGTGTGATAGCCCCACAATGGGCGCCAACTGTCATGGAATTATCACGGCAGATGTCCTAGTGTGAGGACTTAATCATGGAGACATCACGTTGAGGTTAGCTTAAAGGGGTTAATCAGGACAAAGGACACGAGGAGTTTATACTGGTTCGGCCCCTTACGATGAAGGTAAAAGCCTAGTCCAGTTCATAGTTGGTATTGCTAGGGTTTCGATGAGAAGGGAGCGAATACGCTTGACTCGGCTCTCGATCTGTTGTTTTTCGTCCTAAGCCGCCGCTAGGTCGCCCCCTTATATACACGGGTTGACGCCCTGTGGCCCTTAGAGTCCCGACCGGCTTATACAACATATCCGGCTCGGTGACCTTTCTTACATACCTTACAATACAAGCTTTACATACATGGCAATTTATATCTACGGGCCTTAAGCCGCCTTTCGGGTCTGGGCCCTTTACTATTCATTGTGATGAATCGTCATAGGGATGACCCGGCCCCTCCTGGGCGGGTCATACCTAATAGTTATATCCCCAACACATGGAGTCTTGGTGCTGATCATGTTTTGCTCATGAGAGAGGCTTAGTCAACGGGTCTGCAACATTCAGATCTGTATGTATCTTGCAAATCTCTATGTCTCCCTCCTTGACTTGATCGCAGATGGAATTGAAGCGTCTCTTGATGTGCTTGGTTCTCTTGTGAAATTTGGATTCCTTTGCCAAGGCAATTGCACCAGTATTGTCACAAAAGGATTTCATTGGACCCGATGCACTAGGTATGACACCTAGATCGGATATGAACTCCTTCATCCAGACTCCTTCATTTGCTGCTTCCGAAGCAACTATGTATTCCGCTTCAAACGTAGATCCTGCCATGACGCTTTGCTTAGAACTGCACCAACTGACAGCTCCACCATTCAATAAAAATATGTATCCGGTTTGTGAGTTAGAGTCATCCGGATCAGTGTCAAAGCTTGCATTGACATAACCGTTTACGACGAGCTCTTTGTCACCTCCATAAACGAGAAACATATCCTTAGTCCTTTTCAGGTATTTCAGGATCTTCTTGACCGCTGCCCAGTGATCCACTCCTGGATTACTTTGGTAGCTCTGATACGTCTCCAACGTATCTATAATTTTTGATTGCTCCATGCTATATTATCTACTGTTTTGGAGATTATTGGGCTTTATTATCCACTTTTACATTATTTTTGGGACTAACCTATTAACCGAAGGCCCAGCCCAGAATTGCTGCTTTTTGCCTGTTTTAGGGTTTCGAAGAAAAGGAATATCAAACGGAGTCCAAACAGAATGAAACCTTCGGGAACGTGATTTTCTCAACGAACAAGACCCAGGAGACTTGGACCCTGCGTCAAGACACAAAAGAGGAGGCCACGAGGTAGGGGGCATGCCTACCCCCCCCCCCAGGCGCGCCCTCCACCCTCGTGGGCCCCCTGTTGCTCCATCAACGTACTCCTTCCTCCTATATATACCTACATACCTCCCAAATAATCAGATACGGAGCCAAAACCCTAATTCCACCGCCGCAACTTTCTGAATCCACAAGATCCCATCTTGGGGCCTGTTCCGGAGCTCCGCCGGAGGGGGCATCGATCATGGAGGGCTTCTACATCAACACCATAGCCCCTCTGATGAAGTGTGAGTAGTTCAACTCAGACCTACGGGTCCATAGTTAGTAGCTAGATGGCTTCTTCTCTCTTTTTGGATCTCAATACAATGTTCTCCCCCTCTCTTGTGGAGATCTATTCGATGTAATCTTCTTTTTGCGGTGTGTTTGTTGAGAGCGATGAATTGTGGGTTTATGATCAAGTCTATCTATGAACAATATTTGAATCTTCTCTAAATTCTTTTATGTATGATTGGTTATCTTTTCAAGTCTCTTCAAATTATCAGTTTGGTTTGGCCTACTAGATTGATCTTTCTTGCAATGGGAGAAGTGCTTAGCTTTGGGTTCAATCTTGCAGTGTCCTTTCCCAGTGACAGTAGGGGCAGCAAGGCACGTATTGTATTGTTGCCATCGAGGATAACAAGATGGGGTTTTCATCATATTGCATGAGTTTATCCCTCTACATCATGTCATCTTGCTTAAGGCGTTACTCTGTTTTCATTAACTTAATACTCTAGATGCATGCTGGATAGCGGTCGATGAGTGGAGTAATAGTAGTAGATGCAGGCAGGAGTTGGTCTACTTGTCTCGGACGTGATGCCTATATACATGATCATACCTAGATATTCTCATAACTATGCTCAATTCTGTCAATTGCTCAACAGTAATTTGTTCACCCACCGTAGAATACTTATGCTCTCGAGAGAAGCCACTAGTGAAACCTATGGCCCCCGGGTCTATCTTCATCATATTAATCTCCCAATAGTTAGTTATTTCCTTTGCTTTTTACTTTGCATCTTTATCACAAAAATACCAAAAATATTATCTTATCATATCTATCAGATCTAACTCTCGTAAGTGGCCATGTAGGGATTGACAACCCCTTACCGCGTTGGTTGCGAGGATTTATTTGTTTTTTGCAGGTGCGAGGGACTCGCGCGTAGCCTCCTACTGGATTGATACCTTGGTTCTCAAAAACTGACGGAAATACTTACGCTACTTTGCTGCATCATCCCTTCCTCTTCGGGGAAAACCAACGCAGTGCTCAAGAGGTAGCAAGAAGGATTTCTGGCGCCGTTGCCATAGAAGTCTACGCAAAAGTCAATATACCAAGTACCCATCACATACCCTTATCTCCCGCATTACATTATTTGCCATTTGCCTCTCGTTTTCCTCTCCCCCACTTCACCCTTGCCGTTTTATTCGCCCTCTCTCTCTATCCTCCTTCTCTTTCACGTTTGCCTCTTTTTGCCCGCTTGCTTTTTCTTTGCTTGTGTGTTAGTTCGTTTGCTTGTTGTTATGGCTAACCCCTTATGTTCTCCATTGTCTCCTGAGAATGAAATTCTAAATTTTAAGCAAAGGGAGGGGGAAAATCTAAAAGACGCTTGGTATAGAATTTGCAATGCTCAAAATAGATCTACCAGGAAGCAATCTACTTCCGTTCTTCTTCGCAATTTTTATGTAGGCGTTACTGCTTGGCACAGATATGTCCTTGATACTATTAATGGAGGGAACTTCTTGGGTAGCCATACTTTTGATTCTTATAATGCTATGATAGATTTGTTTGGCTCACCCCCTCTTTTGGTTAATGAAATTGTATTAACTTTGGAGCATGTAATGCAAAGACTTGAAATTATTGAAAATAAGGTTGCCACCGTATAGTTAATTGAAAATTTGGATAAAAAGATCCACAACCGAATCTCTCAATATGGATCTAAAGTAGGAGTCACTTTGAAAACTATTAAAGAGAAGGAACCCATAGTTAATGAGAAAATAAATCACGATTCCACTAGAATCGATAAACTTGAGGATATTATTACCAACTTGGGAATCACTTTTTATTCCGTAAAGAATACTCCAAGTCCTCCCACTAAAATTGCCAAGCTTATGTATGTTCCTAAAAATAAGGGTGAATCCTCTAGTAAGGAAACTGCGGATCTCAAATCCATAAGTATTCATCCCAATCTTTTTGCTATCATTAAGGAACCATTTGTTACAAATGATTTTTTCGATCTTGTGCCAAAAAGTTTGATAATCAATAAAAATAAAGAAATTCCTAAAGATGATAGATGCCTCATTGAAGAATTGCCTACCAAAGATGGCAATACCTAGATCTATCCTTGCTTGTTATGCCTAGCTAGGGGCGTTAAACGATAGCGCTTGTTGGGAGGCAACCCAATTTTATTTTTATTCCTTGCTTTTTGCTCCTGTTTAGTAATAAATAAATAATTTATCTAGCCTCTGCCTAGGTTGTGTTTTTTGGTGTTTGATTAGAGTTTGTGCCAAGTAGAACCGTTGGGAAGACTTGGGGAAAGTCTTGTTACACTTGCTGTAAAAAACAGAAACTTTAGCGCTCACGAGAACTGCTGCCATTTTTATTTGGATAGTTATATTTAGTTAAATAATTTTGCATATGATTAATATATAAATTCCTCACGTCCAGAAATTTATTTTAGAATTTTTGGGGTTCCAGATCTTGCGCTAGCTACATATTACTACAGACTGTTCTGTTTTTGACAGATTCTGTTTTTCGTGTGTTGTTTGCTTATTTTGATGAATCTATGGCTAGTAAAATAGTTTATAAACCATAGAGAAGTTGGAATACAGTAGGTTTAACACCAATATAAATAAAGAATGAGTTCATTACAGTACCTTGAAGTGGTCTTTTGTTTTCTTTCGCTAACGGAGCTCACGAGATTTTCTACTTTGAGTTTTGTGTTGTGAAGTTTTCAAGTTTTGGGTAAAGATTTGATGGATTATGGAACAAGGAGTGGCAAGAGCCTAAGCTTGGGGATTACCATGGCACCCCCAAGATAATCTAAGGACATCTAAAATCCAAAGCTTGGGGATGCCCCGGAAGGCATCCCCTCTTTCGTCTACTTCTATCGGTAACTTTACTTGGAGCTATATTTTTATTCACCACATGATATGTGTTTTGCTTGGAGTGTCTTGTATGATTTGAGTCTTTAATTTTTAGTTCACCACAATCATCCTTGCTGTACACACCTTTTGAGAGATCCATACATGATTTGGAATTTTTTAGAATACTCTATGTGCTTCGCTTATATCTTTTGAGTTATGTAGTTTTGCTCTAGTACTTCACTTATATCTTTTAGAGCACGATGGTGGATTTTTTTTATAGAAACTATTGATCTCTCATGCTTCACTTAGATTATTTTGAGAGTCTTAAATAGCATAGTAATTTGCTTAAAATCCTAATATGCTAGGTATTCAAGATTAGTAAAATTTTCTTACGAGTGTTTTGAATACTAAGAGAAGTTTGATGCTTGATGATTGTTTTGAGATATGGAGGTAATAATATCAAAGTCGTGCTAGTTGAGTAGTTGTGAAATTGAGAAATACTTGTGTTGAAGTTTGCAAGTCCCGTAGCATGCACGTATGGTAAACGTTATGTAACAAATTGGAAACATGAGGTGTTATTTGATTGTCCTCCTTATGAGTGGCGGTCAGGGACGAGCGATGGTCTTTTCCTACCAATCTATCCCCCTAGGAGCATGCGTGTAGTGCCGAGGTTCTTGATGACTTGTAGATTTTTTCAATAAGTATGTAAGTTCTTTATGACTAATGTTGAGTTCATGGATTATACGCACTCTCACCCTTCCATCCTTGCTAGCCTCTTCGGCACCGTGCATTGCCCTTTCTCACATTGAGAGTTGGCGCAAACTTCGCCGGTGCATCCAAACCCCGTGATATGATATGCTCTTTCACACATAAACCTCCTTATATCTTCCTCAAAACAGACACCATACCTACCTATTATGGCATTTCCATAGCCATTCCGAGATATATTGCCATGCAACTTTCCACCATTCCGTTTATCATGACACATTCATTATTGTCATATTGCTTAGCATGATCATGTAGTTGACATAGTATTTGTGGCAAAGCCAGCATTCATAATTCTTTCATACATGTCACTCTTGGTCCATTGCATATCCCGGTACACCGCTAGAGGCATTCATATAGAGTCATCTTTTGTTCTAGTATCTAGTTGTAACCATTGAGTTGTAAATAAATAGAAGTGTGATGATCATCATTTTCTAGAGCATTGTCCCAAGTGAGGAATTAAAAAAAAGAGAAAGGCCATATAAAAAAAGAGAAAGGCCAAATAAAAAATGAGAGAAAAAGAGAGAAGGGACAATGTTACTATCCTTTGCCACACTTGTGCTTCAAAGTAGCACCGTAATCTTCATGATAGAGAGTCTCTTGTTTTGTCACTTTCATATACTAGTGGGAATTTTCATTATAGAACTTGGCTTGTATATTCCAACAATGGGCCTCCTCAAGTGCCCTAGGTCTTCGTGAGCAAGCAAGTTGGATGCACACCCACTAGTTTCTTTTGTTGAGCTTTCATACATTTATAGCTCTAGTGCATCCGTTGCATGGCAATCCCTACTCCTTGCATTAACATCAATCGGTGGGCATCTCCATAGCCCATTGATTAGCCTTGTTGATGTGAGACTTTCTCCTTTTTGTCTTCTCCACATAACCCCCCTCATTATATTCTATTCCACCCATAGTGCTATGTCCATGGCTCGCACTCATATATTGCGTGAAAGTTTATAGGTTTGAGATTACTAAAGTATGAAACAATTGCTTGGCTTGTCATCGGGGTTGTGCATGATGAGAGCATTATTGTGTGACGAAAATGTAGCATGACTAAACTATATGATTTTGTAGGGATGAACTTTCTTTGGCCATGTTATTTTGAGAAGACATAATTGCTTTGTTAGTATGCTTGAAGTATTATTATTTTTATGTCAATGTGAACTTTTGTCTTGAATCTTTCGGATCTGAATATTCATACCACAATTAAGAAGAATTGCATTAAAATTATGCCAAGTAGCACTCCGCATCAAAAATTCTGTTTTTATCATTTACCTACTTGAGGACGAGCAGAAATTAAGCTTGGGGATGCTTGATACGTCTCCAACGTATCTATAATTTTTGATTGCTCCATGCTATATTATCTACTGTTTTGGACATTATTGGGCTTTATTATCCACTTTTACATTATTTTTGGGACTAACCTATTAACCGAAGGCCCAGCCCAGAATTGTTGCTTTTTGCCTGTTTTAGGGTTTCGAAGAAAAGGAATATCAAACGGAGTCCAAACGGAATGAAACCTTCGGGAACGTGATTTTCTCAATGAACAAGACCCAGGAGACTTAGACCCTATGTCAAGACACAAAAGAGGAGGCCACGAGGTAGGGGGCACGCCTCCCCCCCCAGGCGCGCCCTCCACCCTCGTGGGCCCCTTGTTGCTCCACCGACGTACTCCTTCCTCCTATATATACCTACGTACCCCCAAATGATCAGATACGGAGCCAAAACCCTAATTCCACCGCCGCAACTTTCTTTATCCATGAGATCCCATCTTGGGGCCTATTTCGTAGCTCCGCCGGAGGGGGCATCGATCACGGAGGGCTTCTTCATCAACACCATAGCCCCTCCGATGAAGTGTGAGTAGTTCACCTAAGACCTACGGGTCCATAGTTAGTAGCTAGATGGCTTCTTCTCTCTTTTTGGATCTCAATACAATGTTCTCCCCCTCTCTTGTGGAGATCTATTCGATGTAATCTTCTTTTTGCGGTGTGTTTGTTGAGATCGATGAATTGTGGGTTTATGATCAAGTTTATCTATGAACAATATTTGAATCTTCTCTGAATTATTTTATGAATGATTGGTTATCTTTGCAAGTCTCTTCGAATCACCAGTTTGGTTTGGCCTACTAGATTGATCTTTCTTGCAATGGGAGAAGTGCTTAGCTTTGGGTTCAATCTTGTGGTGTCCTTTCCCAGTGACAGTAGGGGCAGCAAGGCACGTATTGTATTGTTTCCATCGAGGATAACAAGATGGGGTTTTCATCATATTGCATGAGTTTATCCCTCTACATCATGTCATCTTGCTTAAGGCGTTACTCTGTTTTCATTAACTTAATACTCTAGATGCATGCTGGATAGCGGTCGATGAGTGGAGTAATAGTAGTAGATGCAGGCAGGAGTCGGTCTACTTGTCTCGGACGTGATGCCTATATACATGATCATACTTAGATATTCTCATAACTATGCTCAATTCTGTCAATTGCTCAACAGTAATTTGTTCACCCACCGTAGAATACTTATGCTCTCGAGAGAAGCCACTAGTGAAACGTATGGCCCCCGGGTCTATCTTCGTCATATTAATCTCCCAATAGTTAGCTATTTCCTTTGCTTTTTACTTTGCTTTTATTTTACTTTGCATCTTTATCACAAAAATACCAAAAATATTATCTTATCATATCTATCAGATCTCACTCTCGTAAGTGGCCGTGTAGGGATTGACAACCCCTTATCGCGTTGGTTGCGAGGATTTATTTGTTTTGTGCAGGTGCAAGGGATTCGCGCGTAGCCTCCTACTGGATTGATACCTTGGTTCTCAAAAACTGAGGGAAATACTTACGCTACTTTGCTGCATCTCCCTTCCTCTTCGGGGAAAACCAACGCAGTGCTCAAGAGGTAGCAACCTCCCTGCTAAACTAATAGCAAGGCACACATCAAGTCTAGTACACAGCATTGCATACATGATAGAGCCTATGGCTAAAGCATAGGGAATGACTTTCATTTTCTCTCTATCTTCTATAGTGGTCGGGCATTGAGTCTAGCTCAACTTCACACCTTATAACACAGGCAAGAACCCTTTCTTTGCTTGATCCATTTTGAACTTCTTCGAAACTTTATCAAGGTATGTGCTTTGTGAAAGTCCAATTAAGCGTCTTGTTCAAGTATCCTTTTATGCTATTCAGAAATTCAGTATCATTTTCGATCAAAAATATGTCATCCACATATAATATCAGAAATGCTACAGAGCTCCCACTCACTTTCTTGTAAATACAAGCTTCTCCAAAAGTCTGTATAAAACCATATGCTTTGATCACACTATCAAAGTGTATATTCCAACTCCGAGAGGCTTGCACCAGTCCATAAATGCATCGCTGGAGCTTGCACACTTTGTTAGCACCTCTTGGATTGACAAAACCTTTTGGTTGCACCATATACAACTCTTCTTTAAGATATCCATTAAGGAATGCAGTTTTGACATCCATTTGCCAAATTTCATAATCATAAAATACGGCAATTGCTAACATGATTCAGACGGACTTAAGCATCGCTACATGTGAGAAGGTATCATTGTATTCAACTCCTTGAACTTGTCAAAAACCTTTTGCAACAAGTCGAGCTTTGTAGACAGTAACATTACCTTCAGTGTCAGTCTTCTTCTTGAAGATCCATTTATTCTCTATGGCTTACCGATCATCAGGCAAGTCAACCAAAGTCCACACTTTGTTCTCATACATGGATCCCATCTCAGATTTCATGGCCTCAAGCCATTTTGCGGAATCTGGGTTCATCATCGCTTTCTCATAGTTCGTAGGTTCATCATGGTCAAGTAACATGACCTCCAGAACAGGATTACCGTACCACTCTGGTGCGGATCTTACTCTGGTTGACCTATGAGGTTCGGTAGTAACTTGATCATAAGTTTCATGATCATCATCATTAGCTTCCTCACTTACTGGTGTAGGAATCAATGGAACTGATTTCTGTGATGAACTACTTTCCAATAAGGGAGCAGGTACAGTTACCTCATCAAGTTCTACTTTCCTCCCACTCACTTCTTTCGAGAGAAACTCCTTCTCTATAAAGGATCCATTCTGAGAAACGAATATCTTGCCTTTGGATCTGTGATAGAAGGTGTACCCAACAGTCTCCTTTGGGTATCCTATGAAGACACATTTCTCCGATTTGGGTTCGAGCTTATTAGGTTGAAGCTTTTTCACATAAGCATCGCATCCCCAAACTATAAGAAACGACAACTTGGGTTTCTTGCCAAACCACAGTTCATAAGGTGTCGTCCCAACGGATTTCTATGGTGCCCTATTTAATGTGAATGCAGTCGTCTCTAAAGCATAACCCCAAAACGATAGCAGTAAATCAGTAAGAGACATCATAGATCGCACCATATCTAAGAAAGTGCGGTTACGATGTTCGGACACACCATTATGTTGTGGTGCTCCAGGTGGCGTGAGTTGCGAAACTATTCCGCATTGTTTCAAATGAAGGCCAAACTCGTAACTCAAATATTCTCCTCCACGATCAGGTCATAGAAACTTTATTTTCTTGTTACAATGATTTTCCACTTCACTCTCAAATTCTTTGAACTTTTCAAATGTTTTAGACTTATGTTTCATCAAGTAGATATACCCATATTTGCTCAAATCATCTATGAAGTTTAGAAAATAACGATACCCGCCACAAGCATCAACACTTATTGGACCGCATACATCAGTATGTATTATTTCCAATAAGTCCATTGATCGCTCCATTGTTCCGGAGAACGGAGTCTTAGTCATCTTGCCCATGAGGCATGGTTCGCAATCATCAAGTGATTTCAAAAGTCCATCGGCATAGAGTTTCTTCATGCGCTTTACACCAATATGACCTAAACGGTAGTGCCACAAATAAGTTGCACTAACATTATTAAACTTATATCTTTTGGCTTCAATACTATGAATATGTGTATCACTACTATCAAGATTTAGTAAAAATAGACCACTCATCAAGGGTGCATGACTGTAAAATATATTACTCATATAAATAGAACAACCATTATTCTCTAATTTAAATGAATAACCGGCTCACATCAAACAAGCTCCATATATAATGTTCATGCTTAACGCTGGCACCAAATAACAATTATTCAGGTCTAATACTAATCCCGAAGGTAGATGTAGAGGCAGTGTGCCGATGGCGATCACATCGATCTTGGAACCATTTCCCACGTGCATCATCACCTCGTCCTTAGTCGATCTTCGCTTAATCCGTAGCCCCTGTTGTTGGTTATTGTTGCATAAAACAAAAAAAATTCCTACGTATTCACCAAGATCCATCTATGAGTTCATCTACCAACGAGTGATTGGATGCATCTACATACCTTTGTAGATCGCGAGCGGAAGCGTTCAAAGAACGGGGATGAAGGAGTCGTACTCGTCGTGATCCAAATCACCGGAGATCCTAGCGCCGAATGGACGGCACCTCCGTGTTCAACACACGTACGGTCAGCGTGACATCTCCTCCTTCTTGATCCAGCAAGGGGAAAGGAGAGGTTGATGAAGATCCAGCAGCACGACGGCGTGGTGGTGGATGCAGCAGTCACCGCAGCAGGGCTTCGCCGAGCTTCTGCGAGAGGGAGAGGTGTAGCAGGGGAGAGGGAGGCGCCAAGGCTTCAGGGTGCGGCTGCCCCTCCCTCCCTCCCCCTTTATATAGGCCCCCTGGGGGGGCACCGGCCCTGGAGATTGAATCTCCCAAGGGGGGCGGCGGCCAGGGGGGTGGAGTACCCCCCAAGGCAAGTGGGGCGCCCCCCCCCCCCCCCCCCTAGGGTTTCCAACCCTAGGCGCAGGGGGTGGGCCAAGGGGGGCGCACCAGCCCACTATGGGCTGGTTCCCCTCCCCACTTCAGCCCATGGGGCCCTCCGGGATGGGTGGCCCCACCCGGTGGACCCCCGGGACCCTTCCGGTGGTCCCGGTACAATACCGGTGACCCCCGAAACTCTCCCGATGGCTGAAACTGAACTTCCTATATATAATTCTTCACCTCCGGACCATCCCGAAACTCCTCGTGATGTCCGGGATCTCATCCGGGACTCCGAACAACTTTTGGGTTACTGCATACTCATATCTCTACAACCCTAGCATCACCGAACCTTAAGTGTGTATACCCTACGAGTTTGGGAGACATGTAGACATGACCGAGACAACTCTCCGGTCAATAACCAACAGCGGGATCTGGATATCCATGTTGGCTCCCACATGCTCCTCGATGATCTTATCGGATGAACCACGATGTCGAGGATTCAAGCAACCCCGTATACAATTCCCTTTGTCAATCGGTACGTTACTTGCCCGAGATTCGATCGTCGGTATCCCAATACCTCCTTCAATCTCGTTACCGGCAAGTCACTTTACTCGTACCGTAATGCATGATCCCGTGACCAGACACTTGGTCACTTTGAGCTCATTATGATGATGCATTACCGAGTGGGCCCAGAGATACCTCTCCGTCATACAGAGTGACAAATCCCAGTCTCAATTCGTGCCAACCCAACAGACACTTTCGGAGACACATGTAATGTACCTTTATAGTCACCCAGTTACGCTGTGACGTTTGGTACACCCAAAGCACTCCTACGGTATCCGGGAGTTATACGATCTCGTTTAAGGAAAAGATACTTGACATTGGAAAAACTCTAGCAAACGAACTATACGATCTTGTGCTATGTTTAGGATTGGGTCTTGTCCATCACATCATTCTCCTAATGATGTGATCTCGTTATCAATGACATCCAATGTCCATAATCAGGAAACCATGACTATCTGTTGATCAACGAGCTAGTCAACTAGAGGCTTACTAGGGACATGTTGGTGTCTATGTATTGACACATGTATTACGATTTCCGGATAACACAATTATAGCATGAATAAAAGACAATCATCATGAACAAGGAAATATAATAATAATCCTTTTATTATTGCCTCTAGGGCATATTTCCAACAGTCTCCCACTTGCACTAGAGTCAATAATCTAGTTACATTGTGATGAATCGAACACCCATAGAGTTCTGGTGTTGATCATGTTTTGCCCTAGGGAGAGGTTTAGTCAATGGATCTGCGACATTCAGATCCGTATGTACTTTACAAATATCTATGTCTCCATCTTGAACATTTTCACGAATTGAGTTGAAGCGACGCTTGATGTGCCTGGTCTTCTTGTGAAACCTGGGCTCCTTGGCAAGTGCAATAGCTCAAGTGTTGTCACAGAAGAGTTTGATCGGCCCCGACGCATTGGGTATGACTCCTAGGTCGGTGATGAACTCCTTCACCCAAATTGCTTCATGCGCTGCCTCCGAGGCTGCCATGTACTCTGCTTCACATGTAGATCCCGCCATGACGCTCTGCTTGCAGCTGCACCAGCTTACTGCTCCACCATTCAACATATACACGTATCCAGTTTGTGACTTAGAGTCATCCAGATCTGTGTCGAAGCTAGCGTCGACGTAACCCTTTACGACGAGCTCTTCGTCACCTCCATAAACGAGAAACATGTCCTTAGTCCTTTTTAGGTACTTCAAGATATTCTTGACCGTTGTCCAGTGTTCCTTGCCGGGATTACTTTGGTACCTTCCTACCAAACTTACGGCAAGGTTTACATCAGGTCTGGTACACAGCATGGCATACATAATAGACCCTATGGCTGAGGCATAGGGGATGACACTCAGCTCTTCTATATCTTCTGCCGTGGTCGGACATTGAGCTGAGCTCAATTTCACACCTTGCAACACAGGCAAGAACCCGTTCTTAGACTGATCCATATTGAACTTCTTCAATATCTTATCAAGGTATGTGCTTTGTGAAAGACCTATGAGGCGTCTTGATCTATCTCTATAGATCTTGATGCCTAATATATAAGCAGCTTCTCCAAGGTCCTTCATTGAAAAACTCTTATTCAAGTAGGCCTTAATGTTGTCCAAAAGTTCTATATCATTTCCCATCAAAAGTATGTCATCTACATATAATATGAGAAATGCTACAGAGCTCCCACTCACTTTCTTGTAAACGCAGGCTTCTCCATAAGTCTGCATAAACCCAAAACGCTTTGATCATCTCATCAAAGCGAATGTTCCAACTCCGAGATGCTTGCACCAGCCCATAAATCGAGCGTTGGAGCTTGCACACCTTGTCAGCATTCTTAGGATCGACAAAACCTTCCGGCTGCATCATATACAATTCTTCCTTAAGGAAACCATTAAGGAATGTCATTTTGACGTCCATTTGCCATATCTCATAATCATAGAATGCAGCAATTGCTAACATGATTCGGACGGACTTCAGCTTCGCTACGGGTGAGAAAGTCTCATCGTAGTCAACCCCTTGAACTTGTCGATAACCCTTAGCGACAAGCCTAGCTTTATAGATGGTCACATTACCATCCGCGTCTGTCTTCTTCTTAAAGATCCATTTATTTTCTATGGCTCGCCGATCATCGGGCAAGTCAGTCAAAGTCCATACTTCGTTTTCATACATGGATCCTATCTCGGATTTCATGGCTTCCAGCCATTTGTCGGAATCCGGGCCTGCCATCGCTTCTTCATAGTTTGAAGGTTCACCATTGTCTAACAACATGATTTCCAAGACAGGGTTGCCGTACCACTCTGGTGCGGAACGTGTCCTTGTGGACCTACGAAGTTCAGTAGCAACTTGATCTGAAGTTTCATGATCATCATCATTAACTTCCTCTCTAGTCGGTGCAGGCACCTCAGGAACATTTTCTTGAGTTGCGCCACTTTCCGGTTCAAGAGGTAATACTTCATCAAGTTCTACTTTCCTCCCACTTACTTCTTTCGAGAGAAACTCTTTCTCTAGAAAGGATCCATTCTTGGCAACAAAGATCTTGCCTTCGGATCTGAGGTAGAAGGTATACCCAATAGTTTCTTTAGGGTATCCTATGAAGACGCATTTTTCCGACTTGGGTTCGAGCTTTTTAGGTTGAAGTTTCTTGACATAAGCATCGCATCCCCAAACTTTTAGAAACGACAGCTTAGGTTTCTTCCCAAACCATAATTCATACGGTGTCGTCTCAACGGATTTTGACGGAGCCCTATTTAAAGTGAATGCGGCAGTCTCTAAAGCATAGCCCCAAAATGATAGCGGTAAATCGGTAAGAGACATCATAGATCGCACCATATCTACTAGAGTGCGATTACGACGTTCGGACACACCATTATGCTGAGGTGTTCCAGGCGGCGTTAGTTGTGAAACTATTCCACATTTTCTTAAGTGTGTGCCAAACTCGTGACTCAAGTATTCTCCCCCCACGATCTGATCGCAAGAATTTGATTTTCCTATCACGTTGATTCTCAACCTCACTCTGAAATTCCTTGAACTTTTCAAAGGTCTCAGACTTGTGTTTCATTAAATAGACATACCCATATCTACTCAAGTCATCAGTGAGGGTGAGAACATAACGATAGCCACCGCGAGCCTCAACACTCATTGGACAGCACACATCAGTATGTATGATTTCCAATAAGTTGGTTGCTCGCTCCATTGTTCCTGAGAACGGAGTCTTGGTCATTTTACCCATGAGGCATAGTTCGCACATGTCAAATGATTCGTAATCAAGAGACTCTAAAAGTACATCTGCATGGAGCTTCTTCATGCGTTTGACACCTATGTGACCAAGGCGGCAGTGCCACAAGTATGTGGGACTATCATTATCAACCTTACATCTTTTGGTATTCACACTATGAATATGTGTAGCATTACGCTCGAGATTCATTAAGAATAAACCATTCACCATCGGAGCATGACCATAAAACATATCTCTCATATAAATAGAACAACCATTATTCTCGGATTTAAATGAGTATCCATCTCGAATTAAACGAGATCCTGATACAATGTTCATGCTCAAAGCTGGCACTAAATAACAATTATTGAGGTTTAAAACTAATCCCGTAGGTAAATGTAGAGGTAGTGTGCCGACGGCGATCACATCGACCTTGGAACCATTCCCGACGCGCATCGTCACCTCGTCCTTTGCCAGTCTCCGCTTATTCCACAGCTCCTGCTTTGATTTACAAATGTGAGCAACTGCACCGGTATCAAATACCCAGGAGCTACTACGAGTACTGGCAAAGTACACATCAATTACATGTATATCACATATACCTTTCGTGATGCCGGCCTTCTTGTCCGCTAAGTATTTGGGGCAGTTCCGCTTCCAGTGACCACTTCCCTTGCAATAAAAGCACTCAGTCTCGGGCTTGGGTCCATTCTTTGGCTTCTTCCCGGCAGCTTGCTTACCGGGTGCGGCAACTCCCTTGCCGTCCTTCTTGAAGTTCTTCTTACCCTTGCCTTTCTTGAACTTAGTGGTTTTATTCACCATCAACACTTGATGTTCCTTTTTGACTTCTACCTCTGCTGATTTCAGCATTGCAAATACTTCAGGAATGGTCTTTTCCATCCCCTGCATATTGAAGTTCATCACAAAGCTCTTGTAGCTCGGTGGAAGCGACTGAAGGATTCTGTCAATGACCGCATCATCCGGGAGATTAACTCCCAGCTGAGTCAAGCGGTTATGTAACCCAGACATAGTGAGTATGTGCTCACTGACAGAACTGTTTTCCTCCATCTTACAGCTGAAGAACTTGTCGGAGACTTCATATCTCTCGACCCGGGCATGAGCTTGAAAAACCATTTTCAGCTCTTCGAACATCTCATATGCTCCGTGTCTCTCAAAACGCTTTTGGAGCCCCGGTTCTAAGCTGTAAAGCATGCCGCACTGAACGAGGGAGTAATCATTAGTATGTGTCTGCCAAGCATTCATAACATCTTGTTCTGCAGGGAGAGTAGGTGCTTCACCTAGCGGTGCTTGTAGGACATAATCTTTCTTGGCAGCTATGAGGATGATCCTCAGGTTCCGGACCCAGTCCGTATAGTTGTTGCCATCGTCTTTCAGCTTGGTTTTCTCTAGGAACGCGTTGAAGTTTAGGACAACGTTGTCCATTTGATCTACAAGACATGTTGTAAAGGTTTTAGACTAAGTTCATGATAATTAAGTTCATCTAAATTATTCAATGAACTCCCACTCAGACAGACATCCCTCCAGTCATCTAAGTATAACATGATCCGAGTTAACTAGGCCGTGTCCGATCATCACGTGAGACGGACTAGTCAACGTCGGTGAACATCTTCATGTTGATCGTATCTTCTATACGACTCATGCTTGACCTTTCGGTCTTCTGTGTTCCGAGGCCATGTCTGTACATGCTAGGCTCGTCAAGTCAACCTAAGTGTTTGCATGTGTAAATCTGTCTTACACCCGTTGTATGTGAACGTTGGAATCTATCACACCCGATCATTACGTGGTGCTTCGAAACAACGAACTGTCGCAACGGCGCACAGTTAGGGGAAACACTTTCTTGAAATTATTATGAGGGATCATCTTATTTACTACCGTCATTCTAAGTAAATAAGATGCAAAAACATGATAAACATCTCATGCAATCAAATAATAATGACATGATATGGCCAATATCATATAGCTCCTGTGATCTCCATCTTGGGGCTCCATGATCATCTTGTCACCGGCATGACACCATGATCTCCATCATCATGATCTCCATCATCGTATCTCCATGAAGTTGCTCGCCAACTATTACTTCTACTACTATGGCTAACACGTTTAGCAATAAAGTAAAGTAATTTACATGGCGTTTCTCAATGACACGCAGGTCATACAAAAAATAAAGACAACTCCTATGGCTCCTGCTGGTTGTCATACTCATCGACATGCAAGTCGTGATTCCTATTACAAGAACATGATCTCATACATCACATATATCATTCATCATTCATCACAACTTTGGCCATATCACATCACAAAACACTTGCTGCAAAAACAAGTTAGACGTCCTCTAATTGTTGTTGCAAGTTTTACGTGGCTGCAAGAGGGTTCTAGCAAGAATGTTTTCTTACCTACGTTAAAGCCACAACGTGATTTGTCAACTTCTATTTACCCTTCATAAGGACCCTTTTCGTCGAATCCGCTCCAACTAAAGTGGGAGAGACAGACACCCGCCAGCCACCTTATGCAACTAGTGCATGTCAGTCGGTGGAACCGGTCTCACGTAAGCGTACGTGTAAGGTTGGTCCGGCCCGCTTCATCCCACAATACCGCTGAAGCAAAATAAGACTAGTAGCGGCAAGAAAGTTTACAACATCTACGCCCACAACAAATTGTGTTCTACTCGTGCAAAGAGAACAACGCATAGACCTAGCTCATGATGCCACTGTTGGTTATTGTTGCAGAAAACAAAAAAAATTCCTACGTTTTCACCAAGATCCATCTATGAGTTCATCTAGCAACGAGTGAACGGATGCATCTACATACCTTTGTAGATCGCGAGCGGAAGCGTTCAAAGAACGGGGATGAAGGAGTCGTACTCGTCGTGATCCAAATCACCGAAGATCCTAGCGCCGAACGGACGGCACCTCCGCGTTCAACACACGTACGGTCAGCGTGACGTCTCCTCCTTCTTGATCCAGCAAGGGGGAAGGAGAGGTTGATGAAGATCCAGCAGCACGACGGCGTGGTGGTGGATGCAGCAGTCACCGCAGCAGGGCTTCGCCGAGCTTCTGCGAGAGGGAGAGGTGTAGCAGGGGAGAGGGAGGCGCCAAGGCTTGAGGTGTGGCT
>NC_041382.1:96379886-96388176 GCF_002162155.2 Triticum dicoccoides | reverse complement strand
CCGGCCCAGGAGATTGAATCTCCCAAGGGGGGCGGCAGCCAGGGGGTGGAGTACCCCCCAAGGCAAGTGGGGCGCCCCCCCCCCCACCCTAGGGTTTCCAACCCTAGGCGCAGGGGGTGGGCCAAGGGGGGCGCACCAGCCCACTATGGGCTGGTTCCCCTCCCCACTTCCTCCCATGGGGCCCTCCGGGATGGGTGGCCCCACCCGGTGGACCCCCGGGACCCTTCCGGTGGTCGCGGTACAATACCGGTGACCCCCGAAACTCTCCCGATGGCCGAAACTGAACTTCCTATATATAATTCTTCACCTCCGGACCATTCCGGAACTCCTCGTGACGTCCGGGATCTCATCCGGGACTCCGAACAACTTTTGGGTTACTGCATACTCATATCTCTACAACCCTAGCGTCACCGAACCTTAAGTGTGTAGACCCTACGGGTTCGGGAGACATGTAGACATGACCGAGACGACTCTCCGGCCAATAACCAACAGCGGGATCTGGATACCCATGTTGGCTCCCACATGCTCCTCGATGATCTCATCGGATGAACCACGATGTCGAGGATTCAAGCAACCCCGTATACAATTCCCTTTGTCAATCGGTACGTCTTGCCCGAGATTTGATCGTCGGTATCCCAATACCTCATTCAATCTCGTTACCGGCAAGTCACTTTACTCATACCGTAATGCATGATCCCGTGACCAGACACTTGGTCACTTTGAGCTCATTATGATGATGCATTACCGAGTGGGCCCAGAGATACCTCTCCGTCATACAGAGTGACAAATCCCAGTCTCGATTCGTGCCAACCCAACAGACACTTTCGGAGACACATGTAATGTACCTTTATAGTCACCCAGTTACGTTGTGACGTTTGGTACACCCAAAGCACTCCTAAGGCATCCGGGAGTTACACGATCTCATGGTCTAAGGAAAAGATACTTGACATTGGAAAAACTCTAGCAAACGAACTATACGATCTTGTGCTATGTTTAGGATTGGGTCTTGTCCATCACATCATTCTCCTAATGATGTGATCTCGTTATCAATGACATCCAATGTCCATAGTCAGGAAACCATGACTATCTGTTGATCAACGAGCTAGTCAACTAGAGGCTTACTAGGGACATGTTGGTGTCTATGTATTCACACATGTATTACGATTTCCGGATAACACAATTATAGCATGAATAAAAGAAAATCATCATGAACAAGGAAATATAATAATAATCCTTTTATTATTGCCTCTAGGGCATATTTCCAACACCTGTTTCGAGTTGCAAATATTAGCAACAGAACCAGTATCAAATCCCCAGGCGCTACTGTGAGCATTAGTAAGGTACACATCAATAACATGTATATCAAATATACCTTTCACTTTGCCATCCTTCTTATCCGCCAAATACTTGGGACAGTTCCGCTTCCAGTGACCAGTCCCTTTGCAGTAGAAGCACTCAGTCTCAGGCTTAGGTCCAGACTTGGGCTTCTTCACTTGAGCAGCAACTTGCTTGCTGTTCTTCTTGAAGTTCCCATTCTTCCCCTTCTTCTTGAAACTGGTGGTCTTGTTGACCATCAACACTTGATGCTCCTTCTTGATTTCTACCTCCGCAGCCTTTAGCATTGCGAAGAGCTCGGGAATTGTCTTATCCATCCCTTGCATATTATAGTTCATCGCGGAGCTCTTGTATCTTGGTGGCAGTGATTGAAGAACTCTGTCAATGACACTATCATCAGGAAGATTAACTCCCAGCTGAGTCAAGTGGTTGTGGTACCCAGACATTCTGATTATATGTTCACTGGCAGAACTATTCTCCTTCATTTTGCAGTTGTAGAACTTATTGGAGACTTCATATCTCTCAATTCGGGCATTTTCTTGAAATATTAACTTCAACTCTTGGAACATCTCATATGCTCCATGACGTTCAAAACGTCGTTGAAGTCCCGGTTCTAAGCCGTAAAGCATGGCACACTAAACTATCGAGTAGTCATCAGCTTTGCTTTGCCAGGTGTTCACAACATCTGGAGTTGCTCCTGCAGTGGGTTTGGCACCTAGCGGTGCTTCCAGGACGTAATTCTTCTGTGCAGCAATGAGGACAATCCTCAAGTTACTGACCCAGTCCGTGTAATTGCTACCATCATCTTTCAACTTAGCTTTCTCTAGGAACGCATTAAAATTCAACGGAACAACAGCACGGGCCATCTATCTACAACAACATAGACATGCAAAATACTATCGGGTACTAAGTTCATGATAAATTAAAGATCAATTAATCATATTACTTAAGAACTCCCACTTAGATAGACATCCCTCTAATCATCTAAGTGATCACGTGATCCATATCAACTAAACCATGTCCGATCATCACGTGAGATGGAGTAGTTTTCAATGGTGAACATCACTATGTTGATCATATCTACTATATGATTCACGCTCGAACTTTCGGTCTCAGTGTTTCGAGGCCATATCTGCATATGCTAGGCTCATCAAGTTTAACCCGAGTATTCTGCGTGTCCAAAACTGGCTTGCACCCGTTGTATGTAAACGTAGAGCTTATCACACCCGATCATCACGACATGTCTCAGCACGACGAACTGTAGCAACGGTGCATACTCGGGGAGAACACTTATACCTTGAAATTTAGTGAGAGATCATCTTATAATGCTACCACCGAACTAAGCAAAATAAGATGCATAAAGGATAAACATCACATGCAATCAAATATAAGTGATATGATATGGCCATCATCATCTTGTGCCTTTGATCTCCATCTCCAAAGCACCGTCATGATCTCCATCGAAGCATCTTTGTCGTATAGCCAACTTTTGCTTCTACGACTATCGCTACCGCTTAGTGATAAAGTAAAGCAATTACATGGCGATTGCATTTCATACAATAAAGCGACAACCATATGGCTCCTTCCAGTTGCCGATAACTATGTTACAAAACATGATCATCTCATACAACAATTTATATAATCATGTCTTGACCATGTCACATCACAACATGCCTTGAAAAAACAAGTTAGACATCCTCTACTTTGTTGTTGCAAGTTTTATGTGGCTGCTACGGGCTTCTAGCAAGAACCATTCTTACCTACGCATCAAAAACCACAACGTAGTATAGTGATTGCTTTTTGATCTTCAGAAAGAACCCTGTTCATTGAAACCGATTCAACTAAATTTGGAGAAACAGACACCCACTAGCCACCTGTGTGCGAAGCACATCGGTAGAACCAGTCTCGCGTAAGCGTACGCGTAATGTCGGTCTGAGCCGCTTCATCCAACAATACCACTGAATCAAGAATCAACTAGTGACGGCAAGCAATATGTATATACTCACGCCCACAACTCCTTTGTATTCTACTCGTGCATATAACATCTACGCATAGACCTGGCTCGGATGCCACTATTGGGGAATGCGGAAATTTCAAAAAAAATCCTACGCACACGCAAGATCCATCTAGGTGATGCATAGCAACGAGAGGGGAGAATGTTGTCCACGTACCCTCGTAGACCGTAAGCGGAAGCTTTATGACAACGCGGTTGATGTAGTCATACATCTTCACGATCCGACCGATCCTAGCACCGAAGGTACGGCACCTCCGCGATCTGCACACGTTCAGCTCGGTGACGTCCCATGAACTCTAGATCCAGCTGAGGTCGAGGAAGAGTTTCGTCAGCACGACGGCGTGATGACGGTGATGAAGAAGTTATCGACGCAGGGCTTCGCCTAAGCTCTACAACAATATGACCGAGGTGGAAATCTGTGGAGAGGGGCACCGCACATGGCTAAACAATCAACTTGTGTGTTTATGGGGTGCCCCCCTCCCCCGTATATAAAGGAGTGGAGGAGGGGAGGGCCGGCCCTCTCATGGCACGCCCAAGGGGGGGGGGGTCCTACTCCCGGTGGGAGTAGGATTCCCCCTTCCCTAGTTGGAGTAGGAGAGGAAGGAAGGGGAAGAGAGAGGGAAGGAAAGGGGGGGCCGGCCCCCCACCCAATTCGGATTGGGCTTGGGGGGTGCGCCCTCCACCTTGGTCGCCTCCTCCTCTCTCCCACTAAGGCCCAATAAGGCCCATTGACTCTCCGGGGTGTTCCGGTAACCCCCCGGTACTCCGGTAAATGCCCGAACTCATCCGGAACCATTCCGATGTCCAAACATAGCCTTCCAATATATCGATATTTATGTCTCGACCATTTTGAGACTCCTCGTCATGTCCGTGATCACATCCGGGACTCTGAACTACCTTTGGTACATCAAAACACATAAACTCATAATACCGATCGTCATCGAACGTTAAGCGTGCGGACCCTACGGGTTCGAGAAGTATGTATACATGACCGAGACTCATCTTTGGTCAATAACTAGTAGCGGAACCTGGATGCTCATATTGGTTCCTACATATTCTACGAAGATCTTTATCGGTCAAACCGCATAACAACATAAGTTATTCCCTTTGTCATCGATATGTTACTTGCCCGAGATTCGATCGTCGGTATCATCATACCTAGTTCAATCTCGTTACCGGCAAGTCTCTTTAGTTGTTCCGTAATGCATCATCTCGTAACTAACTCATTAGTCACACTGCTTGCAAGGCTTGTAGTGATGTGCATTACCGAGAGAGCCCGGAGATACCTCTCCGACAATCGGAGTAACAAATCCTAATCTCGATCTATGCCAACTCAACAAACACCATCGGAGACACCTGTAGAGCATCTTTATAATCACCCAGTTACGTTGTGACATTTGATAGCACACTAAGTGTTCCTCCGGTATTCGGGAGTTGCATAATCTCATAGTCATAGGAACATGTATAAGTTATGAAGAAAGCAATAGCAACAAACTAAACGATCATAGTGCTAAGCTAACGGATGGGTCAAGTAAATCACATCATTCTCTAATGATGTGATCCCGTTCATCAAACGACAACTCTTGTCCATGGCTAGGAAACTTAACCATCTTTGATTAACGAGCTAGTCAAGTAGAGGCATACTAGTGACACTCTGTTTGTCTATGTATTCACACATGTACTAAGTTTCTGGTTAATACAATTCTAGCATGAATAATAAACATTTATCATGATATAAGGAAACATAAATAACAACTTTATTATTGCCTCTAGGGCATATTTCCTTCATATATAGGTGGGAGAGAGGGGAGGCAGCCAAGGGGCGCCCTAGGGTTGGCCGTCGCCCCCTAAGGGCCCTCCCTTGCCATGCACCCCCCCCCCCCTTCCATGTATGCATGAAGGGGAAGGAAAGAGTGGGGTGAGGGAAGGAAGTGGAATCCTAATCCACACTTTCCTTTCCCTTCCTCCATTTCCTTCTCCTCCTATAACCTTATAGGGCGCACCAGCCCCTTGTGGGCTGGTTTGTTCCTTCACAAGGCCCATATGGCCCATATGATTGCCGGGGGTACCCGAAACACCTTCCGGTGACCCGATAAGTACCTGATACCCTCTGAAACACTTTCGGTGTTCGAATACCATCGTCCTATATATCAATCTTTACCTTTCGACCATTTCGAGACTCCTCGTCGTGTCCGTGATCTCATCTGGTACTCCGAACAACATTCGGTCACCAAATCACATAACTCATATAATACTATATCGTGATCGAACGTTAAGCGTGCGGACCCTACGGGTTCGAGAACTATGTAGACATGACCGAGACACCTCTCCGGTCAATAACCAATAGCGGAACCTGGATGCTCGTATTGGCTCCTACATATTCTATGAAGATCTTTATCAGTCGAACCATTATGACAACATACGTTATTCCCTTTGTCATCGGTATGTTACTTGCCCGAGATTCGATCGTCAGTATCTACATACCTAGTTCAATCTAGTTGCCGGCAAGTCTCTTTACTCGTGCCGTAATACATCATCTTGTAACTAACTCATTAGTCACTTTTCTTGCAAGTCTTCTTATGATGTGTATTACCGAGAGGGCCCAGAGATACCTCTCCGATACTCAGAGTGACAAATCCTAATCTCGATCTATGCCAACCCAACAAACACCTTCGGAGATACCTGTAGAGTATCTTTATAATCACCCAGTTACGTTGTGATGTTTGATAGCACACAAGGCATTCCTTCGGTATCCCGGAGTTGCATAATCTCATAGTTGAAGGAATATGTATTTGACATGAAGAAAGCAATAGCAATAAAACTGAACAATCAATATGCTAAGCTAACTGGTGGGTCTTGTCCATCACATCATTCTCCTAATGATGTGATCTCATTCATCAAATGACAACACATGTCTATGGTTAGGAAACTTAACCACCTTTGATTAACGAGCTAGTCTAGTAGAGGCTTACTAGGGACACCGTGTTTTGTCTATGCATCCACACATGTATCAAGTTTCCGGTTAATACAATTCTACCATGAATAATAAACATTTATCATGGTATAAGGAAATATAAAATAACAACTTTATTATTGCCTCTAGGGCATATTTCCTTCAAAATCCACAAGTCCCTTGATACCATTGCTTCTAATATGGTGGTCGCCTCTTTGGTGTGACATTGGTACACCATGTGTAAATCTTTGGGGCAGTTCTTCCATTGTCAATGCATGCAAACAATTTTTTTGACTATTTACTGTGAAGCAACAACTCCACTACATGCAATCAATTGAACCAAGTATACATGGAAAACCTCTTGCTGCTCCAATAGCCATCAACCTTCCTCTATATTGCATAGTTGGTTCTCTCAGATACTCCACTCCAAACACTTGCACCATGATGCAGTCAAATCTCAGTGGTATCAAGTCATGTGCTCTCCCCCATCCGGACTATCTTCACGACTGTATCAATGGTGGTACCTACAACAAGCATCCTTGGTGTAGCCATGCATTTCTGCAAAGGAAAGAACGAGAGTTTTCCGCAACAATCCTTCTTGATACTGAAGTAGGGATCATGTGCCTCCACTCTCTCCGTCACGCACAAGAATAATGGTTCGCGCATAGGGTGGCATCGACGAAAAAATGTTTCAGCGAATGTTGGTATGGGGTGAAAATAGTCCTTGTAAAGCAGCTTTGCGATCCTATCCCGGTTGTAAGCTCTCATCCCTTTGATCGAACCCTTGAAGTTCAGAATCTGCTCCATTTCCCCCTGGATGCTCATCATCATCTTATCATCTTCGTCGTTCGAATCTGAAGAATCAAAGAACTCCTTTTGAATTAATTCATCAATCTCCTTGTGTTGATACTCTTCATCTGACAAACCCTCCAAATCCATCGTTTCGCCTACAAAACAATCAAAAAAACTTCTCGAACAATTTTTTGCGCACATAGGGGGCAAGGCATACTATGAGAAGAGCCGGACGTAGCATGGCGGCGACGCTGATGGGAAGGAGTTTTATGGTTGTGGGGGCGGCGCTGAGTGGTCGGGATGGCAGTGGAGCTAGGAGAAGGCCAGCGCGGACGAGGAAGAAGAGAGGGGGGGAAAAGGACCAGTCCGACTAGGTTGGGGGAGGAGGAGAATTTGATGAAATTTTTGGTGAGCCCTTTCTGTCAGATCTTACGTGGTGGATGCATCCAGGCCTTCCCATATTTTCCCTAGATATGGCTGGATATGGGAGTGCTGGTCAGCCTGGACCTCCCATATTTGGTCTAGATATGGGCTGGATATGGAAGTGTTGGTCAGTCTGGACATATAGGGCTGGTTTGAGGATATCGGTTGAGTTGTAATTTTATGACAGGTCATTGACCAGACCGTTCGTCTGGACGTATCGCGGGGCATTTGAGGAGCCTGGTTGTAGATGCTCTTACATTACAAGGTCCCTTTGAGGAGGTGTGCGGCCTCTCCCCTCTAATTGAAAATCTACTGGTTATCTATGTGGTTTGTGAATAAGAGTCATTTTGACGAAGGATAAACTGCAAAGCGTAGTTGGGAAGGTAGTAGACGATGTTGCTTTTGTGATCACGACGAAACAATAGAACATGTGTTTCTCCTTTGCCCACTTGCAAAGTTACTATGGCGGATCATTCACGTATCCTTTAATGTTGCTCCGCCCGTCTCGGATACACATTTATTTGGGACTTGGTTAACCGGGATTAAGCCTAAAACTACGGCACATATTTGAGTAGGAGTGTGTGCGTTACTTTGAGCCATTTGAAATTGTCGGAATGATGTTGTCTTTAACAGACAAACCATCACAAAAAATTTGCAAGTTATCTTCAAGGCGTCAGCTTGGATACCTACATGGTCCTTATTCAGCCATGTGGACCACATGGAGCTTTATGGATATTGGGTTGCAACCGATGAAAGATGGTTGCACGATATAT
>NC_041382.1:96374334-96379706 GCF_002162155.2 Triticum dicoccoides | reverse complement strand
CCAACAATAGAATAGTTGTTTAGTCATCTTTATCTGTTTTCGCCTCACCGGTTGTGGCATATCATTTTGTTCTTTCTTTGAGGTCCGTAAGACTCTTTGAGACCTTGTTTTGAACTTGGACGTTTAATCATATGGCTGTGTGCATCAAGAGATGCAGAGGCCGGCCGGGGGTATTCCTCCTTTTTGAAAGAAAAAAAAATCTGAGCTACGAACACACAAGTTATCTCCTAGCAAAGAAGAAAAAACGCAAGTCATCTCAGCTTCACCAATATACTCTAACAATAACAAACTAAATGCGCAGTACAGATGTTAAAAGAAATTGAGTGCACAGTGCCAACACCCAACAAAGTTGAAGTTCTGGCTTTAGCTAAATGTTCAAAGATGAAAGATGTGGTTCAATAATGCACATCACCTGACCACAATATCCCAAAGCCGTTGCCAATTGTGGTCAAAGGAAAATACTGAAGAAAAAAAGTTTTGATCCCGAACCTCGCGGCATGTATATGCTACTGTACTGTGGTGTCAACTGGACCGAGTAGAAATGACAATCTGAAAGATACAGAAACGACTGACACGGGCATAAGATCAACACGCTCATTTGCAGCGGTGTAGCACGCGAGATGAGCAACACAACATTTATCTTCTCACTTCATCAGCAAAACTACGAACCCTACCAGCGAAACAATCATCCAGCTGAATGGCTGGACCGAAGGAGCCCAGTTGGAGCCCGGGGGAGCAGGGGAGTAGTCGCCGGAGTCGGTGCTGGTGCTGAGCACGACGACCACCCAGTCCCCCTCGTTGGCGATCCCGACGCCGGAGTACTTGGTGTCGTTGAGGAACCGGTTGTACTGTGACTTGGTGTAGTTGGTCAGCACAACGTCGGCCACGAGTCCGGGCACGCATGCCGGCATCACCTGCCCGTCCTCGGTCACCGACGCGTTGAGGTGGCAGCGGTCGAGGAACTGGGGGTAGTCGGGGAACTGCGGCTCGGTGCCGGGGACGGTGTTGGCTCCGGTGGTGTTGGTGCACTCCTGGCCCTTGAACTTCTTCGCTAGCTGCTCGGCCAGGCAGTCGGCATTGCTGTTCTCGGTGAGCGCCGGGACCTTGAGTGAAGCTCTGTAGCTGTTGATCCCCTTGAGGAGCTGGTTGTCCTCCCCTGAAAACAGTAACCAGTATTAAGGAAGCAGTTTAATTACACGGTGACTTTTTTTCCCGATAAAGGGCGTTTTATTAGCTCGTAATGAAGCATCGAGGGGATACAAACACAATGAGCACACAATCGGCCTCTGCACGACTAGGATGTGCACATCAAACATGAACGCGCCCACACAAAGGATCGCGCAGGCAACAAGGTGATAGGCTGCAGCATCAAAACAATGGGTGCAGAGTTCTCTTCATTTTGTGGCTAAAGCAACTATTTTGTGAGTGAGTACCCAGATTTCTACGAAGCAAAAGCACTCCCAAGTTTTTTTATTGCTGAATAACTCTTCCAGTATAAGTTACTACGGAGTAGATCATAGTACTACCTCTGTACCAAAATGTAGGGCGTTTTTTTGGTTTTGCACGGGGCATAAAAAACGGCTTACACATTTTGTTACGGAGGGAGTACCAATTAAGCGTTGTGTTCACCAACTCAAACAGCGAGCCGTTCATTTGTGGCCACGACCGTGCCCTGCAACAGAACATGAGCACCAGCAACCGAACACGAGCACCAGCAACCAGCTGGAGCGAACAGAAGAACACTGCAATTGCTCACCAACGAGACCTGACCATCAGATCATGCATGCTGAATCTTATCTGTGCTGCAACAATTTGACTAATTATCGTGTCTAAATGGAAGCTAAAACAGAGTAAGAGATCTTGGAAGACCCGATCTCAGACGATAGGCAACGGTAGGCAACCCACTAGAACCGCTTAGTGACATCCAAGAACTCGGCACATCGGTAGGCAACGGCAAGCTAAGTAGAATTCAGGAATTAGGATGCTATGTACCACTGAAAATGAAATTCAGACGAACATCCTCGCCTGGAGCAGGTTCCTAGTCCATACGCCTACACTATGCCCATCCTCCTAAGCGGTTAGATTACAAGAACCACCGCGCGGATCAGATCCGGCCGAAGAGCTGAACCGAATCACAAATGCAGCAGCGAACGAAAGAAAAGAAGAGCAGCGCCTGCTCTTACCGTCAGATCTGGCGGGGTGCAGGAGGGAGGAGGCGACGGCCAGGAAGCAGAAGAGGGCGGCCCTGGAACTGGAACCCATTTGCCCCGACAATCCACCGAGCTCCACCGCTGCGCGCACCCTCCGACGGGTAGGGTGGCGGGTATATAGGGGGGAGTGAGGAGGAAGGAAGGAAGGAGGCGAGCTGCTGCTGTCTGCGGCCAACCACTGCCACTGCACTTGCTTACTCCTCTGTCCTAAAAGGTAAAAGCGGCGCTGTTGTTAACGGAAGTGTTCTTCTGCCGGCGTTAAAATGGTTTACCTGCCGTCGCTTTCTTGGTAGGAAAAGAGATCCCTAACTAACACTGTCGGTGCGCTACTAATAAAAGGCGCCCGGCAACGTGCGCGGCAGTGGCAGATTGATTACGTGAAGCAAACGAATTAAGAAAGCGGCGCACCGCGGGTTTTCCATTGAGTTGGTACCACCGGACCGGACCGACGCCGGGACGGGCGGACAGCTCAACGCAGGGCGTCGGTGTTGCTTTCTCCTTTTCTTCCTACCAAATCCATCCGATGTTTCGAGAGGTTCGGGTCTATTTCAAACCGTCGATTTGAAATATGATGAGGATCCGAGTCGTGATTATCTTTATAAAATGAACGTGAATGCATACTTCATGAAAGATGGAAGCGGAGCCACGGCAGCGCTTCTTTGAAACCACTGGGGTGAGGCTCTTGCTGGGTCAACAACATGTGCTTGATGCCGCTGCAACGGAAGCTTTGGCATTGAAGAATGGTATGGAGCTAGTGCACTAGTAGAAAACTAATCTTTCATCCGAAGCACTAGTTCCGGTCGGGTTTGGGCCCGGGACTAATATGAGTATTAGTCCCGATTCCAACGGCTATGAGTGGACGGGGGCCCGGTCAGGATTAGTCATGTTGCTCGTCATGTCGCCGTACCTAGCACCCCCCTACGTCGAAGGCTCGAGACCACTTCTCCTTCAAAGGAAGGTGTGTCTGTATGAACTCCGAGCCATCATTGAACACAAACTTTAAGAGGTGATTCAGCCTTTGCTGGAACATGAAAGGCTCAAATTCACAGCACACGAGCTTCAATGCGTCAGTGCAGTCTTTGTTCTTTACCCTGGAGTAGAAGTTCTGTATGAAATGCCTCATGCACCATCTGTGAATCACATTCGGATAACCTTCTAATTGCACGCACATGGCGTTGATGATACCAGGGTGTCGGTCAGATATGATGCATGGTGACCTGTCAGCGCCCAGAACGTGCACCCGGAGAAGAGTTAGAAACCATTCCCAGTTGGAATTGTCTTCCCGTTCGACGAGACCGAAAGCAAGGGGCACGAGCTGATTGTCGGCATCACAGGTTATGGCCACCAGAAGCACGCCTCGGACCTTGCCGGACAAAAACATTCCGTCAACAGAAAGAACTGGCTTGCAGTGACGGTACTCCTCTATGGACGCCCCGAAGGCCCAGAATGACCTCCTAAACACGGTGAATCTCCTGTCCCACCCCTCCGAGGTCTTGTCTGGGTATCCCTCCACCTCGTACACCATTCCTGGATTGCGGGCTTTCATCGCCTGAAGTTGTTTTGGGAGCAGACCGTACGACTCCTCCCAGTCACCGTATACCATCTTTAGAGCCAGCTGCTTGGCCCTCCAGGCCTTTCCATACTTGACATTGTACTCAAATATCATGTTTATGTAATCATGAAGCTGTGACGCGGACTGTGTCGGCTGCTTGGCGATGGCATGTTTCAGACGCTGGCCGATGAAGCTGGACGCCAGCTGCCGGTGATGACCTTCTATGCGGTCTCTCCCGCATTTGTGCGATCCTACGCAGCTAACGATCTTCCATCGATCGTCAGGGTTGCGCTTCCTGGCACACACCTTCCAGGGATAGCCTTGCTCCCTGTTCTCACACCACACCACGAATTGCTCTTTTTTGTCTGACTTTCAGACTATGTAAGGCCGATAGTGTTGCACTGCATACTCCTGTAGCATATCTTCATGTCTAGCATTGAGCTGAACACAAGCCCTGGATATATTGAAGGCTTGGACCTTGGACTTATCTTCTCTTCTTCCAATGTCTGAGGCCTTGGCACCGCCACTGCCTCCGGAACGACCGAGGGCATGTGCCGGCGTCATATCTTTCCTTCCATCCTTACTACAGAACTTCCATCGACATCCATCACTTGCCTCACCTTATCAGCAAATTCAACCAGAGTTGGATCCTTTGGAAAACATAACACATGGCTTTGGGTGTTCACAAACTCCACACCGGTGCTGCCAGATTGGATGTTAAGAACACCGCCATGATGTAAATGGACTACGCTACGATACACCATCCTACATAAAAAGGCAATATAGCCAACATTAACCCAGAAACAGGTTCCGCATACAAGAAACTATTCCCACTTGCTAGCACCCTCCTATTACCTAATGAACAACTGATATACATGCTCTAAGGTTGATTCGTAACAAGATTACCTAATGGTTTGCCCAGATCTGGAAGCTTCTGTGTCGTCTCCACCGTCGGACTATCCGACCACCGTGGATTTGGGGTTGGGGTCGAGGTTGGTAACAGTGGCCTTAAGGGAAGAGGGGCCTGCCGCCGGCAGCAAGCTTCCAATGGGTCGTCGCTTCCGTGGGGAACACCCGGAGGAGCCGACGAGGTTGGGTGAACCGCGAGTGTGGCTCTGTGGAGGGGACGACTTGGTTTCGGGGGGAGGGGGGAGCAGAGCTCAAATGGACAAATTCCAAGGAGCCCTAGAAGGGACACGTCACCCGACGGCATGACCAGCCTATCTGACAATGACACGCCTAACTCTAAGACGGCACCATAAACGGCCTGACACGAAGTTCGTGGGCGGTTCATGGCACTATAGTGTCAAGTTAAAAGGCGAGGTTGCGGTGTTATGCTACGCCATATGCAAGGGCGTACTTACAACGTCCAGATGCCAAAAAGGAAGGCGTCGTGGACTGGACACGCCATATTGGTTGACGTATTCATATTCATGTGCAGACACCTACCACTTAGGCGTTTCATCCTTACATAAGAACATCTTATAAGTGTAACGCCTTACAATGTGGCGCGTCAGGCCGATGCCACGCTGGTGGCGTGACCGACAACCGGGGCCAGTCAAAGGCACCTTGGCGTGCGGCGCCTCAACGTGCAAGTGTGGCGCCTACGG
>NC_041382.1:96305815-96374038 GCF_002162155.2 Triticum dicoccoides | reverse complement strand
GGGGGGAGTCAGTGGGCAATATAAGGCAGCCCAGGGTCTATACGCCGATAGGCAGATCACACGCGGGGCAGCATGCAACAGGGCGCTCGTGGGCGTACAGACCCCACCCAATGAGGGGGAAGGGGTGGGGGGGTGTCAGTGGGCAATATAAGGCAGCCCAGGGTCTATACGCCGATAGGCAGGGCACTCGTGGGCGTACAGACGCCGCCCAATGACGGTGACCCCGGGTGCAACCCCTAGGTCCACCCATCATGAACCGCCCAGCCGGGTCGGGTACAAGCCATCTCAAATCGAAAGGATCAAACGCGGGCGAAGGGAGCACAGCCCAAGTTTTTAAAGGCAGTCTTCAAGAAAGAAAATACATGGTGCAACATCCAAGAGACAGGATTCGTCTGCCACAATTATGACAAAAGTCACAACAATTATTTGTTGAATCTCATTCTCTAGGAGTCATGTCTCGGTTTCGAAATTGGACATGTTACCGTTGGTTCATTCATGCCGCCCAGCTAAACCAACAAAATCAGACTATGTCAATACCGGCAGGAAAACAGAGCTGCACCCCAGCTTCCTCCTTTATCTACACTAACACGATACAAGCTAGCGGACCGGTTCTGCTACATAAGGTTATATTCACAGGAGATATTAACTAGGGAGACACTAGTTGCTCATTAGGCTACAAAATGTGATTCGCGTCCTTCAGAACCATGGGTGCCATGTCGGATCCATCATGCACAGGTTCCTCGAAGATAGCGCGGATTCCACCAGTTCTGTAACGCCTCTTTGGACAGACTGGGGCGGTTCTGTTGTGCTCTCCTCCTGAAATACCAAGAAAATGGTCAGAGATCGCACAACCTAAATGTCATCTGCAAAGATCAAGCGCCACGCAAACATCATCTTCAAGAAACTGCAAGAAACTGCATACCTCATCAGCAAGATAATGTGGTGATATGGATTTGATACGGTTGATGACGTGATCCACATTGTGTATAACCTTTTGCTGGAAATCCAATGGATTGATCATTCCAGCGGCAACTGGAACAGACGGAATGCCAAGCGGCCTTCTCCATGACCAAGATAACAGCTCGTCGCGGAAAAACATAGCCAGATGATGCCATATGTGTTGGGTTTGCTGAAAATCATAATAGCAGCAATTTCAACATGTGGCGCATGTACAACTAAATAGATGCACCCTATAATGAATCTTCAAGCAGAATCGGTACCAAGATAAGATCCTATCTATCTTAGTCTTAGAGAATATATCCTAAAAGAATCACCTATGCTGGGTGGAAATACTCACTTTAGGTGAAACCACAGACTGGGCAGCAGAACACATGGCAGAAACGATGAGACCTTCAACGCCAAAATTTGAGAAGAAAGCTTGCATGTTGCGTGTCAGCCTAAATGGAACTAGCTCATTGAACTCAATCAATCCATTTGGATCATAAGCTGCAAAAAAAAAAAATCAAATGTGAGTGATCATCAAGTTCCACATGCCATATTTACATAGATTGATTATTGACCCTCAAAAAGAAAAGGATTAATGATCATCAAGAAGAATACCTGGATGGAAGTCAGTCTGGAAGATCTTCCCGGTATTTTTCGCAAACAGAATTTTGTTAGGAGCCCTGCCACCAATCTGCAACATGTATGACATGAAGCAGGACAGAGCCACTTGGATTGCAAACTGTTTCTTGAAAGTCCAAAGGTGGTTGCCAGTTGGCAGAATCTTGTGCATGTACTGGGAGAAGATATTATCATTTACAATACTTTTAGTAATTTCATTGTATGCTTGCAAACGCAGTTCCACCACTTGTTCAGGAGAAACCTGCCCTGAGATGGCTTGATTTAGCTGCTCTTTAAAAATTGTTATAGGTGAATCAGCTTCTCTGTTATGCCGTGCACAGTTGATTTCATAAACCTCAAGGAAAGTGCTGTACATCAAATCATCCTCTACCATCCGAACCTGAATAATAAAAATTGCAATGTCAAGACATGTTCATTACATAATACCTTGAACCTAAAAGTTCAGGATAACAGATTATTATCAGGTAAAGAATAGGGCAGAACCAGGGGGTTAGTTCACCTGAGACCAAACAGGAATAATTATCGGGGTATGGATAGCAAGATGGCGACGTCTAGACTCCTTGTGTTTGTCAAACATTTTGTTTAGCACACGGAAAAGCTGCAGCATTCTTTCATCACTCCGAGCATTCGGAGTCAATGATGTCTGAACAATAAAATGGCGCTGCGAACCATCAGAACCAATAAGTGTCAGGCGCCGAAAGCTACTACCATGTCTCCGGACAATTGGTATATCAGGTCCAACTCTGTCCAACTTGACAGTGTGGTCAGGCGCAACCTCCTGCAAAAGAAATGCAAAGTGAGATAATACAAACAATAACCAGTGCGGGTCAAGAACTGGTGGGTAGCATAAAACTTTCAAAAGAATGTGGAGCATTATCTTCATCTGACACCGATCATGAGTGAAATAGTTCAAAAGAATAAGGACCGACCTGATCTGTAAAATACTGCCCCGGGAGTTCTACGTCAACAACATGAAAATCCCTAAGTACTTTACTTTCTTCCTCTAGCTTTAATACAGCAGGAAATCTGTCCTCAACATTACTCTGCAGAATATTCTTCCAGTGCTTCAATCTCTCAGTAAGTTCAGCAAGGGTTGATGGAAATGTAGTAGCACTATCTGGGTCAAGGTCACGCTCAAAATCTTGCTTGTACTCCTTGACAAAATCAACGTGTTTGTTAACAGCATCTTGTGAAAAGCAAGCCCTGCACACACCAGAAAGCTCCTTCTTGAGAGATTGCGGAACCTCGCCTGTGGTTGCAGTTGGATACTTGTAGCAGCGATGAAGCAGTGCATTAACCACAGCAAGAAGTCTTTCCTCGGGAAGAGTAACAAATCTTGATCCAATTTCAGACAGTAAAAGCTGAAACAAGCATGAAATAACACTATATTATAAACCTTCATTATAGACGAACTATATTGTACATAAGCATCACAGCTTTCTGCCGATTTTAAAGGGTGCCATTGTTTATCAAATTTCCTTAAAAATGTGCAAACAGCCTAAAACTATTTACTCCACAATTATAGAGCAGTTGGTGATTTAGAAATAATATATCACCTCTACCTCGCTTTTGAGATATGTACATCAATATGAATAATCTTCTTCTCACTAAACTACTTTGTTATTTCTTACCTCAAGTTCGTTGGCTAAATTGGTATGCTTGCTCCTAAGAGCTTCCATGATATCCTTTGCAGCATCAAAGGCACTTGCTGCGGAAGTGACCCAACCAAGTCCATTGTTACGTCTTAGTGCATTTTGTGAACCCTCTGCACCTGTTGAGCTCTGTTGACCTTGATCATGACTGGTACTTGTACCACCTTCAACCGTAGATCTGTCCACCTCTTGTCCTTGGAGGTTGCCCCCCTCATGAGAACCTGTAGCACCACCTGACTGGGCGGCCTGATGAACCTGGTTGTCAGAAGTCAAATTACCACCCGCACTGCTGTTATTTGCAGCATTGTTTGCCAACATAGCTTGTTGCATACGCTGCTGAGCCAACATATTTCTTCCCATTTCAGTTTTAGTTGCAACATCACGCCGCTCCATCAAGTATGTACGAAGCCAATAATACAAGGCCTGCATGAACAACTTTCAGATGTGTACATCCAGAGGCAAGAATATGCATTTTTTTAGTCCAAGAAGTTCAATAACAAGAAAGTTAAAGCATTGATTTTACCTGTGGATAAACTTGAGCTATCTTCAGCAAAACCAATTTGCAGTGTTGAGCTTCATTTCTCTGTAATGATAGCAACAATTGAGGGATCCAAGAAAGCCAAACCCAATGGGGCAGCTGCTCAAGATATTTATCTAAAGCCCTTCCGACTGGTTCATTTTGCGTATCAAAGCTGAGAAGATAGAGAATTCGAGCTAGATGGCTCCTTGAGTTCGAAACTCCATATTTAACGCCTTGGAAAAAACAACTTGCGGCATACTCAAGCCAAACCTCTTCTTGTGTTTCTTTGAAAATCTGCATAAAGGCAAACAATCATAATTACTCAATAAATCTGTAAACTGAACGGGCATTGTTAACAAAGAGGATCATAGCCATACCATGTCACAATAATTTCCCCAGCTAATCCACCCTTTTGGCAAATGCTTAAAAAGGGTGATTGCATTTGAATACGCAACATTTGCATTCTCGCAGTCATTCATTTTCAACATGAAGTCGCCTTTCAGACGAAATATTTCTGCTTTATTTTTCACAGGGAAAAATTCCAAATTGGTATTATTGATCAAGTTAAGACCACTGACTAGTTCGCCTTTCATATCTAAGTATGCCTTAGCTTGTTCGCATATCTTCACAAATGCTTCCTGCAATCAGATCAGAACGCAAACTAGTAAAATAGACATTGGATGAGTGTGCAGTAATACAGATTTTTAATGGTAGAGACAGTCACCTGGACTTCCATTGTAGCATGCCCATACATCTTATCAAGTATAGTAACACAAACATCAGGAAGACCATGCTTGCGAGTGATGTGAGCAAGCTTGTTCACATTCCAAGCCTTGTCTCGGTAACCAAGATGATGAAGTTGAGGATTTGTTTGGCCAAAATCCTTGAACGCATCTATTACCGAATTGTACATTTCATTCCTCCATTGGAGCAGGTCATACCAAATAGTCGTATTGTCCCAGTCATTAGGAGTCCTAAGTCTCCATGTCTCAAGGATATCCTTGAGATCAGCAAATGAATTCTGGTGATTTGAACTGGCACCGGAGTTCCCCGAAGCTGGTTTATTCCCATTTGCAATGTCAAGAAGTATTTTAGAGGATTCTTTCACTTCAACCAACTGCTGAAACTGCTGCAGCAGAGGCATTCGGGACTGCACAGACATCTCAGGCAACTGCCACCACTGTTCTAGTGCGAGTTCAACACCTTTGCTAACGAGGTTCTCAGCTTCTCCAACACCATTAGTACCTTTGTCATGAAGAGTGAAAAATGCTTGAATCAGACGTAACTTTGGTGTCTCTTCTACTTGAGCTTTCGGAATTACATGCTCCTTCATATATGTCCAGTCAGGCGCCTTCCAGAGGCAATCCAAAAGAATCTCATAATTCTCCACACCTTTTCCAAAATCAGCCAATACTTCCCACTGGCCTAACTGAGTTGCACAAGACAACCACTGTTCTTCCCACAGACACATTTCAGCTTTTGGGACAGTATTATTGTATGTGCCCTGAGTTGCTTTGATCATTGCCTGGTAAAAGAGGGTTTGCGCCTGCTGCCAATATCCATGCTGGACAAGTGATAGCCCAGCTCTAGTTTCTGCAGTGATTGATCTTCTCTTCCATAATCCATACCTCATGTCATCTTCATTCAGAAGCCTGTATAACTCGGCCAGTGACTCGGAGCATTTAGCCTCATTCATAAGCAGCATGTGACTCTCAAGTAATGCGATTGAAGTGTGCCAGGCATTGCAAGTTTTTCCAATATATTTGATAAGCTCGCTCGGCATGCGTGGTTGAGGGTGGCTCAAATGAAGACCTTCAAGAAGTGCTTGGGCTACATTAGGCCTGCATCCCTGCTGCCTCTTATGGTAGTCTTTTGAGAGAAGTGCAATTATTGGCTTGGCTAGCGCAACTTGTTCATCTTTCTGTAAAGTAACCCAAACAATTGGAAAGACAAGAACCCACAAATGATACGCAACATTGGGATCAGCAAAAGCAAGTTCTTTCAATGGAGCCATGACATCTGCCACCTGCATAAATTACAGATAACAAAGGAATTAGTTCTTAACATGGATTACATTCAAGACAAAGATTTCTTCCAAGCGAAACTGGCAAAAGGGTTAAATTAAAACATAGCCCCATCCAGATTAGCCTGCCTCTATGAAAGTTTAGAATGGTATTTACCACAAGCTTGCTTGCTTCATTTAAGAACTGAGAATGCCTCGTCGTAAGAGAATCAAATGACAGGGAAGTGCCATCCAAGCTTTCATGAGCATCAGGAACCTGCTGTGGCATGATAATGCGATCTGGAACTGGACCCACTATCGTAAGCGGGGTAAGTCGGGCAGAATTTGAGGCAAGAGAAATTGGTTCATTTTCAACTAATATAGCTAAAATGAGATCCAAGCCTTGCTTCAACCAGAAAACATCACTCACTGCTTCCCAGTCCTGAGTCTGTATTATAAATTGCAATCTAGCAAATAACGTCTTTCCCACGTAGTCATGGTAAAGCCTGAAGAACCGCTTCCTCATTTCTGGATCTTTAGCCCTAAATCCAAGCATGTATTGTCTCTCAACCTTATGAAAATACTCTTGCCTGGAAGCCAATGGATATCTGCACAAACAAATAAATATCAAATAGAAACCAAAAACTACTAATAAAAACTTGCTGCATAGAGATGTTCTTACTTGGTAGAATCACCACAAAGTGAATAAAGAAGCTGCAGATACTTTGCATCCCATTCTTCTTGTGCGGATGAGGAGAAACTTTTCCTGTCAACCACTGATAACTTCTGAAGATAAGTTACTATATCTTTTGGGTTAAGAGAACTAACAGAGCCAGCTGATGAAACAAGTCTGTAGTCATCCTCAATCCAAGCTTTTATCATGTCTAGTATGCATAGAAGAACACTGGAATCGGTGCCTCTCTCTGAAAGAAGTGTTTGAAGTATTTGTCCCATATTTCGTCTGTACTCAGAAGAGCCCATCACCCTCTCACTTATGAGCTTTAGGACAGTCTTCATGTTGCATATGACAGTAGAATCCACAGTAGGGCGCGAGCTAACTGCTGAATCCATTTCAGGCCTCTGTCCCTAAAAGTATTGCAATGTCAATTGCCAAGGTTAATCAAACAAGTGTTCACTGAGTCTTATCAGAAAATTTGTGCATGGAATAGGAACCATACCACATAGTTAAACAATAATAACAAATAGCAGGTTTGGTCATTAAATGGGTAATCCTAATTCTAATTCTGACGTAAAAAGTTGTAGCTCATAGGAAAAAAATAACCAAAAGAAAACTAAGGGACAAAGTGGAAGCTGAGACTGAAACGGACTATAGCGTTGACATTTAAGGGTAGAGTGACAACTAGTCAATCATGTACTAAGCTCCGCCTGGGTTTCTTACACCCCCTTGTATTTTTGGGTCAAACTTTGTGACATACAACGTACACTTTGTGACATACAACGCATATTTTGTTTGTGTTAGTCAAATCTACGGTCAAAATTGGGCACAAAATACTAAGGGGGGCAATAAACCCGGACAGAGGTAGTACGTGGGTACACGATGCGACAAAGTTTGCTGGACAACAAATTTAAAGTGACCTGTGTTTCACCCTGGATAAGTTATCTTGATTGATGTCACTGTTTATTCAGTTCACCAAATATAATTAACCAATAATAAGGTTTGCTACAGCCGTACAAGTAAAAGATAAGTGAGATCCACGGATAAGAGATCAAAAATGCAGATTGCTTGCACCAAAATATGTTAGCATATTTAAGGTAAGTTAAAAAACATAACAAAATTAAGTCAACATACTTGTCGGGCATGGTTGCCAGCAGAAGATCCCATATCCCGTGCAAGACGTTGCAGGACACGAAGAAGCAGCACAATAAATGGATCAATGAAATTCTTTTGTACTTCTGCAAGTGCATTGAGGACGAACAGTGCAAAGCTTATTATAGAGTTAGCATTGCTAGCTTCGAGTGTTATCTGTGGAGTTGTCACAGCAGCAAGATGCTTCTGAATGAGATCTTGAACCCTTTGATACAACATTTTTATATCCTGCGGTGTCGTAGCCGCTTCAAGTGGAAAAGCGCTGAATACCATCTTTAGCAAGGAACAAAGGGACTTTCCAGCATCCAGCATTTTGTTATTGAAGCAAGGTTCCAGTATCTAAGCACAAGAATTCACAGAACATATCAAAGATTAGAAACATCTGTGTAGACCCCCTCAAAAATAGGAATCTAAGGAAGACCTTGTCAAGAGAGGAGAGATAATTCTGGAGTAGCTTACTTGAGAAATATGATTGATGTTATTCCGAATGAAGAGGCGGGGTTGTTTTTCCAAGACTTTGTTCATAACATCAAGACCCTGTGCAAGCGCCGTTGCAGGGTCCTTTGACTGGGAGGGTGTCAGATTCCCAAGCAGCTTCTCGAGATAATTGAATTTAACATTGGCATTGGGCCAGACTTCCAAAGCTTGTGTCAGCAAATCAAGAGCTTGCTTGTACATTGAACTAGATTCTTTTTCCTTGGGTTCAATCACCAGTGACACCTATTCTCCAAATCAATGAATTTATATGAGTATCCACTACTTCAAACCAAATATAAAATGCGACGTGGACATGCTGATTGTTTAGGAGAGTGCTATATGACAAAAGAGCAATGAGCCAGCTAATCCACAGGTCCCCTTAAGGGGAGAAAGCACAGGTTATCAAGTTGTGATATATGCCGCAAGTATACAACACCACAAAACAAGAGGTATACCTTAGAAACATGCACGTATTTTGAAAGAAAAATATTATTTTAACGCACGCAATGTACTGATGCAGTGTGTTATTTAAAACAAAAGGTGTAAAACTAAAAAAGATAATCACCCTTATAAGGAAAGTAATAATCATCTCTTCCATTGCAGCATTGGGTTTATATTCCTCATCCGGTTGCCCAGAAGATCCTGGTGTTTCAATATTAGGTATGGATGCCCCACCAGGTGACATCACAGGAAGAGGTTGTAAGCCTGGCTCAACCTTTACCCTCTTACTCAGATCATCAGCAAACATGGGAACATCTGAAGAGCGTTTTGGATCACCACCAATAACAGTAGGGCTAAGCATATCAACAATCTGATTCTGGCTCTCACTTTCCTGCACAACTTTCATTTCACTCTGCCTCTGTCTCTCCCACGCCACTACCAATCCAGCAAGTTCGATTGCAAGACGTCGGTTTTCAGCAGTTGTGTTGTATGGTAATCCAAGACGACTAAGAGAGTTAACCATCTGGGGAACAAAATGTGCTCTGCAACTATAGAACAGTTCTGCATGGCGAACAATTAGCTGGAATATGTGAATCATGTTGGGAATAGAATGGCCTTCCTCCACAAGGATTTTCTTCGTGTATCTGATCCATATTGGCATGCGAGTATCCCCAGGAGGGAGTCTTCTAGGCAGAGCAGGCATAAGGATATCAAGAGCTTGCTTCACTAGCAACTTATTTTCTGGTTGGCATGTCCGTAATAGAGCAATAAAAACCTGGGCAATATAACAGGTCAGACTGGCTTGCTGGATAAGCTGGGAACAATGCACAGTTGTTACAGGAGAAATTTATGTTAACCTACCTGTAGAATTATCTTTTCAGGGGCTTGATATGCCTCTAAGAAATGGCACACGTTCACAAAGGCCCACTGTTTGCTGGAATTGTCTTCACGTTTAAGATGGTTCCAGCCAAACTTTATGAGTTCCTTTCGATGGTGAACAAGGTCATTCTGAAGATACTTCAGAAGTAATGTGGCAAGCTGAAGGAGTTCTATTCTTAAAGGCTCGTCATATTCAGCACTGACCTAGACACATGAAAAAAAATCCCATTACCCTCATGAAGAGAAAAAGACCAGGCATGTGTTAAGGAGTGGACTATAGTTCACCTCTTCCGGAGGATCAAGAAGCTTGTCAACAATAATTTTAACTATAGAAGGATCAACAACTTCCCAACTTTGTCCGTTTTGGAAAGAATGAGCTAGCATTGGAAGAATGAGTATCTGCATAGCAACAACCAAATGATCTTGCCCATACTGTTTTAGTTGGAATATGTTCAGAAAGTGAGTCAGAATAGTTTTCTTCAAATTTGGAGCATATCCTTCAGCAACCTAAATGCAACATGTAAATGTGTAAGAAATGGTAAGCACTCAGAAAATACAAGCGAACAACTTGCACGAATTAGAAACAAGAAATGGGGTTACCTCTATGACATAAAATTCCTTCAGAAAGCTATAATCTATTCGGCTTCGGTACAAGAATATTGATAGCATATCAAAGAGTGCACTAACTTCAGTACGATCGTGCCTTAAGTAATTCAGGAAGCATTTTATGAGCCGTTTGCTTTCCATCACCTGGTCAGAAAGCAAATATATTTAAAAAAACAAGATCTGGATAGAATGTGGAAATCTGCAATATGCTAAGGGATCAAAGTAACTCAGAATATTTACCACAGCATTAATAAGTTGCAAAAGAGTAAATTTTGTCTTGCAACAGGAACTCAAGTACCAAACTTCAATTATGAGCAAGTATGTGCATAGGAGTGAATAAGCACTCAGTGCAAGAGGAAGTATGTGCATCGGAGTGAATAAGCTCAGTGCGCGGATTTTTGGCTCTGGGGAGCATATGCTCCCTAATGAACAGTAAAATCAAAATAAATAGTAAATAAATTTCAAAAATTCTGAAATTTTTTGTAGATGTTCATATTAGTGTAACAAGTGTGCTTGACAATTTTCATGCCACATGGGATAGCAGTGCTTCGTCGGTGAAAAAAACAAAAATACGTGTAACATTTGGCGTTCAACTTGTTTTTTCTTTCACAGGTCAAAATGCTAAGTTTTTCCCCTGGAAATTTGCACGTACAGTACCATTTGGGCGCGACAATGAACACATCTTTTTTTTCAAAAAAATAAAGACATTTGTAAAATCCATTTTTGGCACGCAGGAGCATGTGCTCCCTAGAGCCAAAATGGATTTCCGCAGTGCAGCAGAGTATTCAGATAATGCAGAAACCAGAAAAAATATCCATGTGATAGTACTAATTGCTTAGGAAGTTAGGATTGTCAAACTGCGCCACTGGTAGGGTACTAAAGTAGCATTTCAGAAGGATCTGTGGAGCACAAAAATTGCCAGAAGTTTGAAGCGTTATTAAATCCTTTAGAGTCCGACAGAATTTTTTTCTTGTGCCATAAATTGATGTTGCAAAAAGAGAGGCCAAAACTGAAGTAACGAACATCTGAAAACAAACAAAAAAAATCGAAAAAAGAGTCCAGCTTGATAGCCAAATATGATCTGATACACAGAAAGATGACACAAGCAAAGCAAAGAATGCAGGAAATGAAATATAAGTAATGCACAAAACAGAAAATTAAGAAAGGTTAAAACAGGAAAGGCAGCGGTCAAAATATCAAAGATGTTGTACATGACCAGTGTATAAAGGAATCAGGAGTAAGTGGAAAGATAAAACACCTACCTGGGGTAAACTTAATTCCTGCTCATTCTGCAGGCGAGCAATTCTTGCAGGTGATTTCCATGCAAGCAACAATGTGTCGAAGACATCCCTGTTGTCACGGAGCCACTCGGGCATCAATTTCACAAGGGTCGAGATAAGTTCTAATCCATTGAAATAACTATCTGAACCAATAACCATGTTTGATGAAGATTGGACAGTAAAACTATTGGTTGTGGCTCCAGCTCCTTCATCCTTTACCGAGGACAACAACTGATTACCAGGTCCCGAAGATGGTAGTTGAGCAGCACCTGCTTCAGTCTGAGAGTTAAACTGTGAAAAGGCACTAGCAAGTATCTTTTGAGGTGACTTCGCAAGTTCATCCCGTAATTCCCCAGTATCAGAGCAGATTATGTACATAAACCTGTATTTTCAAAAAGGAAGAATTAATCAATTTTTGGACGTGATAAATATAATTACCCCTATGTTAACCATAGGAGCAAGAGGTGCATTTCAAAGATGATAACGCCACAGGACCAAAGGCTGTTCACATATGTATATCTCCCAATATAACTTTGAAGGGGAAAATAAGATGTCAGCAGATAACGACAATCTGATGGAAGAATGATTCTGGGGATGCTATTTTTTACCAACCTATTATTTCAATCACCTGGTCAGTGTCTAATTTCAGAGATATGTTGCAAAAAATGTGCATTGCACTTGCAGAATGCCTAAAGTAATTCCCTCTGGATTATGAAGGTACAGTGGTAAAGTACAGTTTTGAAAACACGTGTAAAAATGAATCCATAATAACCCAAAAAATCGCTTCTGGATTAAGCCAGCTAAAAGTCTTTTAAGTTAATTATAATCTACCCAAGTTTAGTAGAGTAGTACTCCCTCCGTCCCATAATGTAAGACCCTTTTTGACTCTAGTGTAGTGTCAAAAAACATCTTATATTATGGGACGGAGGGAGTAGCATATAACCACAAACTGCATGCAGTACTAAACTGTGCTTTTGAAGCTTCCCATTATTGCACAAAGTAGTACTATTCATACATCATCGATAAACGCATGATCTGGTAAAGTGTCTACCTTCTGAAATACTTTTGATGACTTAACCGAGCAAGAAAATAGTCCACAGCCTCCACAGCATAGCGGTTCAAAAACTTGGAGAGTGGAGCACGGTAAGGGCTGTTGATTTCACTATAAAATTGGTCTTCAGGAAGTGCGCTCTCCAAATCTATTACCAAGGTGACAAGGTCATCCAAGAACTTGCTCGCCGCCGCGGGGAGAAGGTGAAAAAGCTCAATCATAGCTGCCCAAGCAAAGAAAAAACATTACGTAAGACCATATACAACTACCAAGCAAAAGAAAGTTAGAAATGAGGACAACATGATTTTGCCAGACAATACAAGGATAGCTTCACATTAGATCACTATTTTTAAATGATTCAGATATTTCCTAATGAAGATTATAATCATCTATATCTAAGTAGGTTCATGTAAAATATGTCACAACTAACAAAGTTAGTGAAGTCTTGGTTTATAAAATGTAGAGTGGCATGTAATCCCTTCCCACACACAATATCCTATTTGAGAGAAATAGAATACATGATGAATAGCAAAATATGTCACCTGCAGCTATTTTTGGTTCATCTCCAGTTTTCCAAGATTTTTGACTCTGGGCAAGCTTCTCTGGCTCCAGCCATTTTTTCAAGTGATCCAATAACTTTGCACCCAAAGTTACATTGAACCAATTAGACAGTAATTCAAGCAGACGGGCCAATCCTTGGAGTAACGGCATGGTGAGACTCCTTGTCTGTGCTAAGTTAACTAAGATGGGCCTTAAGCTACTCTGTAAAAGATCTTTTGGCATCCTCTGTTGCTGAACAACCTGTAAATGCAATTACAAGTGAGAACATAACACACGGAAAACATTTTTTTATGTTGAAATAGTTATTAGTAAAGCAGAGATTAACAAACAAAAGGGTAGCAATTAGCAAATATTCTAATGTACATCGCAAAGTGTCAATATAACAGAACATAAGTGCAGATAAACATTACCTGACGAAGTCCCTCCTTGGCAACATTGACAATTTCAGTTGTCCTACATGTAAGAGACTTGAAAAACATTGAGATAATCTTTGCCCGCAATTCACTGTGAATTGGAGCTTTCAGATCTCCCCAAGCCATCGCAGTACAGAGCAGTTCAATGCATGCAGTTCTTAGTTTATTCCATGTCATGACTATTTTGGCATTCATCAGCTTGGTGACCCATACTGTTTCATCAGCCTCCGCAATTTGCAGTGCTTCTTGCAAAAAATTGACGAGCTCAGGCGACAACTTCAGAAGAGGTGGTCTTAGTGCTAGACAGAAGTTCAGGGCTGTAACAGTACCCACCTGTGACAAAAAGAAAAGAAAAGAAATCTATCAACTGATATTGTCAATGTTTAGTCTGGGTGAGTAAAAGATTAGGAATCCAAGGAAACCTGTTGCTCAACGTTCTTCGAACGCAGAGGTCGTGAAATCAGAGGCTGAAGCAATGGTAGATACAAAGGCTCAAGCAATTCAGAGACTTCACTGCCAGTCCTACTTGCAAGCAGTGATAAGCATGCCTGCACATTCTTTCTCACAACAATTGAAGCATTGGGGTTAAACAGCTCGAAAGCAAGAAACTCAACAACTCCCTGGAAACTTTGTCTGCGGGGTTCACTGTTTGCTTCATCTGCGTTGTTTACTACCCGTAACACTTGTGTTAGGACATGGTTTGTCTCCTCCTGCTCTTTGTTTGCATGCACTGGAAGCCTCTTAAGAACATATATAAGTCCACGTACAACTCTGACCTGAAAGATACATAGGGTTTCCACAGACACTTTACCAACCAATGCTCCAAGGCCTATTACACCACCCATCTGAGCTTGCCACGTGCTACCATAACAACAGTGCAATAAACGGGGCAATAGTTCCTCAAACACAGCAACCCGCACACTCGGGGGAGGAGAATATACTGGATTCAAAGATGGACTAGAAACGAGCATAGGAGTGCTTGGGCCTCCTCTTAGCACACCAGTGTGTTTCATCCGTGCGAGAAAGATTAGTGTCTCAGCAAAAGTATTCAAAGCAGATAGAGCAGCTTTTGCATGTTGACGGTTTTCACTAGATAGAACTTCAACTAATGCATCCAAAAATATTAAAGGGTCCAACTCCCGGAGATTAGATGATGTGGTGCTTCTTGGTCTAGACCCCATGGTGATGCTAGATGACAGGGACGAACCAATAGGCTGCCCAAATCCAGATTGATTGGAGGATGACGAATCAACATGGAAAAGTATAGCAAAATGCCGGCATATATCAACAACAAAGTCATCCTTCTCATCTTGAAGACTGGTATCAGCTTTAGCGGCGATGATAGCTACAAGCAAAACCTTGAAAACAGATTTTTCTGCCAATAATTGTGTCTTTGTCTTGACACCTAAATCTCCCTAAATACAGATAAAATAAAGGAAAGCATCAGTACGAAACAATAAGATTGCTAGAACACAGAGGCCAAGAAAAAAACTATGGTTCCAAGTCCAGAATCAATTACCACTAATATATGAAATCATTTTGCTTTGGACATGGATCACTAAAACTTAAGGGCTAACTGATCAACAGGTCTGCAAAGAATCTAAAAGATCTGTATGCATAGAATTGCAAGTGTGACGACACCTGATTAAACACCTAGTTGCAGTTAGCTACAATCAGAAGTGCAGATATTGCATGCAACCCAAAAATCACGTGTGCCAACTTGGCAATGATAAAGGCCCAGTATAAGCCAAAGACTGAAGATGGTTAGTTTAGTAGAAATTACTAATTCAAAATGATAATTATTAATAGTAGCTTTTAGTTTAGTAGTCCCTCCTTCCCATATTAATTGTCGCTCAAACGGATGTATCTAGCATAGAAATACGTCTAGATACAACCATTTGAGGGACAATTAATATGGGATGGAGGGAGTAGTACCACATTGGCTTTCATTTACAAAGAGGTTACCAGGTAAATAAAAGCCAACTGTTAGTTCCACAAACAAACAATCATCTGCAAAGATATATCAAGCAACTCCAAATGAACACCAAGTCAAAATAAACCTGACTATACATTTTAGCAACTTTGGTAACAGGTAACCATGGGGAATGTACAAATAAGGATATCATATTCCATAAGAGAAAAAAGGTCTGATTAAACAACACTTCAACCCATTCTCTTTAACTTGTGCTCGATACTGATCCAGTCCTTAATATAATGATTGAGGGTATCATTTATGACACGTGTCACAACAATATTGGCATATGGTAGATCCAAATACTAGTGTGCATCTTAGGGTCAGAATTTTAAGATGTAGACTCATGCATTCTAAAGGACATCAAAAGGAGAAAGGGGGGAGTACATAATAATATTTAATGCTAGTGCTCAATAGTATACACAGGATGTCTTGACGGAAGTCTTAAATAGTATACCAACCTTCATATCTGAAGCATCGTTGCGACGCCTTGAGGGATCTAATGAAGAAATGAGCAGATGCCCAAGAACGCCAGAGCTCACACCCTCCGCAGGTACATTTTCCCTCAAATTTAACAAAGAGTTCAAGCATACTCGAATAAACTGAAGAGCCTGTTTCCTGTAGAAAGCTTCCATACCATTACCTTGCATAACAGCACCAACAGCAAAATGTATGCATCTGTCCAGAGGAACTAAAAATGGTGTTGCAGGCTCAAAAGTCAGAACTAAACGAAGTCCATGTTCCGGATTTTCTTTGCATTCAAGTGCTAAGGGCTCCTTCAGAAATCGCCTGTTTCGACCGCCTAGCTTACCTAAAAGTTCCAAGGACTTTGTACCCCATTTGTAGGGAAGGGGCCTTAAGTGAGACCATAAAGCAAGAATGACCTCAGACATTAAACTGGCCATGCTAGGTTCCAGAAAATCAGGATTTAGGCTATCAATCCAAAATTCAAGTGTACAAAGAGCTAAGCTCACAAGATCATCATTCCCTTTCAGAGCAAGAACAAGAGGTTTCATCAAACGAGGAATGTGAGGTAGCAACGAACTCAAACGGGCAGGTAATATCAGGCAAAGCTCCAGAATCAAGTCCCGCATATCTGCAGTTGTTGGCCCATCAAGCATCGAGAGTAACAAATTGAGGCAAGGTTGAAGAGATGGAATAAGATCACGCATCAATGAATCAAATTTAGCACTGTTCAATGCACGGAACATGCTACGGAGAAGGTGCATGTAACCAAGAGGTTTCTCAACTTCAGTGGCACTCTTCATGCAAACTTCCATTATTACTGGCACATGTGGCTGAAGAGTGCGTTCGCAGCTTTCTGGAGCCTTTGCGGCAGCAATAAACAAGAAGCGGAAGAGTTGCAAGACAAGCTTTGCTGCAGGTGAATCTGGTTGTTTCAGAGCATCAAGCTTTGAGCTAACAAGGAAATTAATCAATACATCTGTGAAGGGCCGAAGAACCTTTGGAGCTTGCAGAAGGGAAGAAAATATGTGTAAAAGCTGGTTGTTGGTTATCATGCAATCAAAGAGATCCGGCATGCAGAAGGAAAACATATCCATGATATCACGAGCTTCCATTATAGCTAGCATTTGTGAAAAACATTGTAGTATGTCCCTCTCCTCATCTTTCTCCTTAAATAGAGCTAAACAGTGAACACCAGATTTTAGAACACCTGAAGTCTTCCGCACCTAGAATAGATGGTCAAGATTTATTACAAAAACTCGAATCAAACCAAGAGGAGAAAAGGCTCGGACAGAGTGATGTACCTCATCCTCCCGCAGTCCCCTGAAGGGTTGAACTGACAAATTAGCAGATTGCTGATTCTGTTGCTGCACAACACATGATAGGATATAAGAACTTAAGGACTAGAGCACAAAGAAAGTGACAAGCGGACAAATTTACTACTCCCTCCGTCCCAAAATGTAAAGACACTTCTTACATTTTGGGACGGAGGGAGTATTTAGCAATTCAGAAAGTCCATAATACCTGTGGGCGTGGCCAATGAGCATGGGTTATACTCCAAATTATTGTCTTCATTCCTGGTGTGTTCAATATGAAAATTCATAGTTCAGACGTGTAGCCACAAGATGCATATCATCGCTTAAAAACTTTGAATGGTGTGAATACTGTATATCAAAATGCATACCCATTACGAGTGTCCTTATCAGACTTTTGTAATCATTAACCTCCTTCGTATATTCCAAGGGTGGTTGCAAATTCAACACGGTCTGCAATAGATGTCAAAATGGTTTAATAAACAACAACAAAAAAGCAGCAGCTGTATCAGATTTAGGCATGGATCCCTAATTATGTTTCATGGTGCTTGGTTTATCAGATTCAGCTGCATCACATAAAACACACCTGCAATGGGACTTCGAGCTTCATTCTCAAATTTGGACGTTCCTTCCCTTCCTCAACTTCTTCAAGCAACTACAGAGAACAAGAGTAAGGTAACATAATATAAAACACTAAATGGAAATGACGCAGTAATAATGGGTGCTTGAAAGCCAATTTATGTACTATGGCTCAAAAGTAGATCATGAGATACACATATTAGTAAGCACAACATGAATCTACCATTACATTTTCAGTTCTCATGTATAAAGAAGCTGAAATTGAAGTAAATGATAGCTTCCTTTCATTGTTGTTCATAATAGAAATCTTAAGAACTGATATGTTCTGTTGCAGGACAAGATGGAAATATGTAAAACATGTAGATACAAAAGAGACAGGGCACCCAGCCAATCACAAAAAGCTACATGACACTTAAAAGAAACCTTATCTTAGCCAGAGTGAGCAGAGCCCTTAGGTCAACCCTACAGTTGATGATTGGGCCTTAACAATTAGGAGTACTAACAACATTATTCCCCATGATTTTCCTACCTCATCACCTGCTTTTGTGGATATTTAACAGGCAAAGTAAAGCATGCCGCCAAACAGAAACGTATCGTGTGGATAGGCAATGACGGCAGGGAGAATATATCATGCCGGTAACTAGCAGGGGAAGGCATAAGGATAGTTGGGGGAGATCTTATGATAGCTACTTTACTGCAAACACCAAGGCCTGCGCTTTGGCCTTGGAAATTCCAAATGGATAGTAGATTTCTGCTAGAATAAGACTGAAAGACTGATAATATGAATCTTCTGTTGTGTATATAGTTGTATACTTATACAACCGCCGTCCCATATTTCAGTGCTAGATACATTCGTTTGAGCGACAGTTGATATGGGATGGAACAAAAATTGCATACCCAAAAATTAGAGGGACCAAGACTACCAACGCAATCCTACACACATTTGCATTAGAAATTCACACAGCTAGCTCATACTCCATTCCATACAGACCCTGCAGGAATTCAGCTGAGCAGAACTGCCACATTGTTTTGGAACATAGAAGCATTAGAAAATATTGCCTATGCTTTATAGCTGTGTATTGTAGTTCTGCAGTTTGAATTATTGCAATATCTAACCAATGTGGCCATGTGTGTATAATGTGCCAATGGATTGAAGAAAGATTCTGAAGTTCCCATATACCTGAGGAATCGTGCGCTTCAGTGTCCTAAATTTCCCAACAAATGCATCCAATATGCGCCCCTGGTAATTGGCCAATCAGGAGTATTTGTTAAGGAAAAAGTAATCTTTCATGTGTACATTATGAACAAACAATTCTTACCAACAATACTCGTGCTTCATCCATGCTTTGCTGGTCAACACCTTTTTCATATATGGGCTCGACCTAGAATGGTACCAGAAAAATTAGCGGTTTACAAACGCTATTTTCACTAAAACTACTGTTTAGCTTTATGGTTATGCATGAATATTGAATTACAGAAGGAAAAACTCAACAACAAAAGTAATATACAAATCACTAGAATTATCTCGGTACTCTGGAAAATCACGGCGACCCCAGGGCACCAGGACAACTAAGTGCATAGGGTCATCTTCGACGAGAGTAAATGATACCAAGTACTTTATTTAATAAATATACCATTTTGGTAGGAAGTTAGGAGACATAGCATCCAAGGTTACCTAATGTAAAATGTAAGGTACATAATATAGGATAAGCATATTTGGAGAAGAGAAGAGAGAAAGAAAAAGGAATGGGAAAAGAAATAACACAAAAATGTAACAGGAGTGATTGCTTGGACCATCTGGCGATGTTAGGGATAGCTCTTGATTTTTTACGTATGCATTTTCCCTCCCAGCAGGCCACCGCCACAGAACACAGAACCATATGTAGAGAGGAGACTCGATGATAGAGATGATCGTTGGCAGGCAACCATCGTATCCTGACATCATCATCATCATAGGCCAGCAAAGCCATGATCGAGATCGAGATCGAGCTCAAGTTAAAGGTCTATGTTCAAGGATTTTTTTAAAGATCTGCTATCGTGGAACGGATGTGACGGTGGCAGTGACTTCACTCGCTTCCTCCCCTATCCCCCTCTTATCCCCTCCTTTCCACTCCTTCCAAACACCCACCTAAGTCCAGCTGGCCTGATTAGGCCTGATTAAGCCCACTGACGCCTGCCTCCAGCAGCCAATATGATTTGAAATCCTTGGTAAATGCCATTTTTTGTACTAAAGAAAGGAAGAATAGTAAGCATACCAGATTAAGCATTAGGCGGGCAGACGTCGTATGAATTACGAGAGTTAACGAAGAATCATGCATATTCCGAGAGAACAAATAGATGATCCGTGACAACTGCACAAAAGTGAAGTTACTGCTTTAGTATAAACATCCCCAAAACTCGGTCATGAATATAGTAGAACAAAGCAAAAGTCTGCTCTCGTAGATACTTGCATAATCTTTGCTGAATAAGGAAAATTACAGTATCTGTGTTATAGCTAGCAAAAGAAACATCTGACAAAGCACCTAATCAATCAAACAACTAGCTGCCTAAGCCTTTATATTGATGGTGTTTACAATGAGCAAATAAGATAGTAGTTCTCCCTCTAAAATCTATGGAACTGCAGAAATTATGGGTGTGTTTGATTTTAAGCCCAAGTCTACCAAACCAAATTCTACCTGGCCAAAATTTTGGCCATGGTTTCTCATGCCCATGATTTGGCCAATTTCGGCAAGAAAAATAAACTAAAATAGGCAAAGGAGCAAGGCATGTCAAAATATTGGTAAGCATCCAAACAATGACCAAAAATTAGGTCATACCCAAAAAGCAGGTAACGCATGTTTTGGACAAAAGCCGGACATACCCTCTGACTGAGCAGTGCCAAATTTGTGATCTTGTGAAATAAAATAAATATTTTAACATAACAAGATTGACATGCTAGAGTTAAAGAATAAGATCAACCAGCGGAAGGGAAAGGTCTCCTCGAACATAATGCACCAACTCTGCAAGAAGGGTATAAGCAAGCGGCCTTAATGTCTCGATACAAACTCGCCCTGTGCCAACCAAAACCCTGGAAGACAAGCAATCAAGAGTTAAAACTTGTCTGAAACTAAGAATAAAGCATGACATGCAAAAAAGCAAGCAATCAAGTGCTCCAATATCCATAACAGGGCATAAATGGCATAAGATTACCATGTACCCAGTTGAGTTATAACACAGCAACCGTAAGAAAAGAAGGATAAGGTCAGCGTAACACGTAGTGACTCATTGACAGCTCAGTGGATATGGTATTGCTCTGCTTACAGTTTTACAGCGATTGTCTACAAACTAAAATTGAGGAGTTCAAACCAATCCAAATCAAGGGGAGGGATGATTTTTTATAATTCCTTAGTTTCCAACTGCTTTGAATTATCCTTGTCTTCAATGAAAAGGAGTTTATGTGACCTTGTTTATTTGGACTATATCTAGAAATATTCAGCCCTCTAAATGTAACTTCGAAAGGAAACAGCGAAAGAAACAGGTGGTCATGAGTTATGACATCAGATCAATAGCTAGCTAGCACACCGCATGGTAAACCATCTTGCCTCCGCATTTAAAAATCATGGAACAAAATATGGTAGTGAGCATTCAAGAAGTGAAATGGTTTATGTACCTTTCATCAAGAAGTGTGTCAATCAAGGGAAACAGCCCACGCCTGTATTCAGTGTTGAGAACTTGCTTCAGCCCAACTAGCAGCTCCTGGAATTACATAAATGGAAGTGTTTTAAAATAATGCATGATTCAGCACCTAACTAAGGGAGTTTGCAAAGCATAGTAACCTTTCTTATGGAGACTGAGTCTGCGGGGCATGTAACAAGCAATTTCACAATACTGCTGCATATACTGTTCTCATATGGCTTTATATAATCTGCGTTGCTTTTTAGCAGGTACGTCAGGAACGACAATGTCTGCAGCACAAACCATCAATCGGTTAAGAACTCCGCAGGCAAGGCAACAGAAGTATAGTGAACTAAGCCCTACCTTGACTTGTGCACCCTTTAACTCAACAAAGGGCGTCTTCAGGTGAGGCAGCACCTTGTCTGGCCCGTTCTCAGCAATTGCTTCCACCATGAGTGGCAATAAGAACGGGATATTTGTCTGCACCAGCTTAGCATACAACTGAAAGAGGAACATCACCACAAGAGGGCTCTCGGTAACTATCTTGAAAGACTGTGCGCTTGGATTGAGTTGTCCACCACTTGGCACTGCCAACATGCCTGGGCCATCGGCAGTGGGGTCCAAATGCTGATTGGACACGGGAGGAACGACATTGGCACTGGCATTGGGGTTATCGAAGAAATGCTTGACGGTAAATTTGAAGTTGCGGTATATTGCAACAACAAAATCAAGAAATGGCTGGACCTCCGCCTCAACAGTAGGGCGGAAGTTGCGGAGAAGGTCAAATACGATTCGAATGGCAAGAAGGGCATTGTCCTCATTGTCCTGTGTCAGCACGCGGAGAGAGAGCTTGAGAAGATCCTGCACAAAGGGTCGCAGCACCTCACTGTGCGGAAGCCGGTTGAGGATCTCGATCACCACATTGCGCAGCTTGTGCTCAGCGTTTTCGGTGGCCTGTGGTGAGGTGTAGGTGCTCAGGATGGCTGAGAAGGCCCTGAAGTAGCATCGAAGGAAGTTGAGGTAATCCGGAGTATGTGTCATCTCCAGGCTGTCCCGAACTTCCATCACGAGCTGCAGCCGGACTTGCACAGCTGCAAAACAGTCAAACGGATGATTAGTCAGCGGACCATTGAGCCAAAAGAGTCAGCAACTCCAGAGAAAGTATTATGGCTTTCAAAATTTGCAACTTGGGATTGAACAAAAAGTGTCCTTTACTCCTTTATGGTGAATTTCGACAGGAAACTGGAGAGCAGGCCATTTGACAAAATTCTAGGATCGAGAACTATATGCTTGATTAATTACGAAAAAAATGGAACAGCTTCATTCGGTTCCAGGCAGCGGAAACCTGATACTGCAAAATTGTACATTGGGGAGCAATATACCTCTAATTAATCCACACCGTATAAAAAAGATACAGACTTAATAAATCAGAAGGGGAATGCGGAGATTCAGTAAGGTAAACAGGACTGCAAGAGCGACAGTCCAACTGCAAACAAACAGAAAAGGTTGCGAGGAAACAATGGGCGGGTAAACTACATACGATCCGCCGCCCCCTAGCGAAATCGCGAGCGCGTCGCGCAAGGACGGCTGCAAAATTGACGCGGCGGCGCATACAAAAAAAAGACGAATAAACAGGGCATGTGCGGAGGGGAACGCGGGGGCGTACGTAGGTCGGGCTCGAAGAGCTTCTGCGAGTGCATATCCATGTTGGAGCTGTTGATGGGCGCCATGGCGGCCCCAGCCCCGCTCGGAGGACGCGCGGGCCACAAACCCTACCGCGCCAGGGCTTAGGGTTTTGGGGATCTGCGCCGCCCGGAGGGGACGACCCGGCGCCGCCGCCGCCGACCGAGGGGCGGGGAGGGTGGGGAGCGGCGGAGGGGGACGCGCGTTCGATCTTTCCGGCACGAGGCGGGCCGCGCCTCCAGTTTCAGAGCTGACCTCGCGCTCGCGGGCGAGCTGAGGGTTTGAGGGAGGGGGGAAGGAGGGGAGAGAGATGGAGACGAAGGGAGAGAGCGACGGTTTTAATTAGGGAGGGTGGTGGTGCGTTTGGGGCTGGTTGGGTTGGGTTGGGTTCGGTCCCTCCGGTGCGGACGGGCTCTGGCTTCGGAAAAAAGGAAGCGTGCCGCTCTCAGGTCAACGCACCCCTCCAAAAGAAGGAATTCTGAAGTTCTGCAAATCTGTTTTGGCAGGAATTTCCCTTCAAATCAAAACAAGAATATATGCAACCATTGTGCAATTACATGCCGCTAATCTTTTTGGTCATCGAAGAGATAAACAAAACATGTGGCGAAAACATGCTACGGGCAGAGAGATTGTGAATACACCATCGACTATTGTCGTGTGTGTAGGGTGTGTTTGGTCGAAAAATTAAGGGTGTGTTTGGTTGAGGAATGGAGTGTCATGGTACATTCTATCGGAATGGGTCAGTTCCGTTCGTGTGTTTGATTGAGGACAATGGGGGTTATTGCAAAGACGGAATGTAACAGGTTTGATTTCAATTTGCAGTTCAGGCATTTATAGTGAATTGAGGATGAGACGGGCACTTGTTAGTATGATTATATAACTAAGGGCATGTGTTGACCAAGATGCTATTCAAGGAGTTATTCAAAAGATTGGTCATGTGAGAGTTGAGCTTATTACAAGTATGTCTTGAAGAAGATTGTGTGAACATTCATGTTTAGCATTAAGACATCGTCTTTATGAAGAGAGAATATTTGATTCAAGGTTGCGGTGTGCAAGTTTAAGTGGAGCATCACGAAGAGATCGCATTCTTGAAGCTTGTCGTCCATTTGGTGACAATGGACATGTGAAGATGCGCTAAAAAGTGGTTCACCCATAGTGGAGTATGGGGGAGTAATCTACTAGCCTTCACCGAGCCAACGCAATCAAGAAAGGTAGTCCAACTTGAGGAAATCAAGGTCGTCATCATCTAGCTGTCGGGGGTTGGGTGCGACATATGCCAATGGATGGCTTATCATGGTGGGAGCAAGTAGAACGTCGTCGGTGCCTGGAAGCGGGATAAGGCATAGACACGAACGTCGGCGCACTTTACCCAGGTTCGGGGCTCTATTAGGAGATAACACCCCTAATCCTGCTCTGCGGGGTATTCGCATGATCACTAAGGCACTAGTGAGTACAATGGTGCTTGTCGGTGTCAAAACCGGCGGATCTCGAGTAGGGGGTCCTGAACTGTGCGTCTAGGCCGGATGGTAACAGGAGGCAGGGGACACAATGTTTTATCCAGGTTCGGGCCCTCTTGATGGAGGTAAAACCCTACGTACTGCTTGATTAATATTGATGATATGGGCAGTACAAGAGTAGATCTACCACGAGATCGGATAGGCTAAACCCTAGAAGCTAGCCTATGGTATGATTGTATGTTATGGTTGTTGTCCTACGGATTAAAACCCTTCGGTTTATATAGACACCGGAGAGGGTTAGGGTTACACAAGGTCGGTTACAAAGGAGGAGATATCCATATCCGTATTGCCTAGCTTGCCTTCCACGCCAAGTAGAGTCCTATCCGGACACGAGACGAAGTCTTCAATCTTGTATCTTCATAGTCCAACAGTCCGGCCAATGGAGATAGTCCGGTTGTCCGGAGACCCCCTAATCCAGGACTCCCTCAGTAGCCCTTGAACCAGGCTTCAATGACGATGAGTCCGGCACGCAGTATTGTCTTCGGCATTGCAAGGCGGGTTCCTTCTCCGAATACATCACAGAAGAACTTGAAAACAAGGATAGTGTCCGACCCTGCAAAATAAGTTCCACATACCACCGTAGAGAGAATAATATTTTCGCAATTCTAATTTGCTGACTTGTCTTGACAGTATGACGTTATGTCATGGCCCGGTGATTATTCGAACCGTTCCCTTTAACCAGCCCCGCACATAACGCGAGGCAGTTTTTCGACACGTCTTGTCAAAGCAGAGATCGTGTCCCCTTATTACGGGATTCTCATTAATACGGGTGTGGGTAACCTAACCGCGCCATCAATTATGGCGCTTGGGGGATAAGCGAGTTTACCAGGCAAGTGGGAACGCTTAGTTTCGTCCGCCCATATAAAGGGATAAGGATTCACCTTTCTATCTACGCCTTCTTCCTCATTTGCTCATCCGTTTTCGCACACTCGAGCTCTAGCGCCCAAGTCCGCACTTCCCACCTCAACCTTCTCCAACCATGTCCGGAGCGGGAGGCAGGTGGATGGTCTCCTCCGTCACGGAGGGAGACATCAAGAAGCTGCGCGGAGCCGGATACTTAGCCGCGAACATCGCGCATCGGCTGCCCGCTGCGGGGCAGATCATCCCTATCCCGGAACCTCACGAGAGGGTAGTTTTCCTTCACCACTTCCTCCGCGGACTAGGGTTTCCCCTCCATCCATTCGTCCGTGGTCTCATGTTCTACTATGGGCTGGACTTTCATGATCTGGCCCCAAACTTCATCCTCAACATTTCGGCGTTCATCGTCGTGTGTGAGGCTTTCCTCCACATCCGGCCCCACTTCGTCCTGTGGTTAAAGACCTTCAATATCAAGCCGAAGGTGGTACGAGGCCAACAAGCAGAATGCGGCGGAGCCATGGTGGGCAAGATGCCCAACGTTATATGGCTCGAAGGCTCCTTCGTGGAGACAATAAAGGGATGACAATCGGCGTGGTTCTACGTCACCGAGCCGCGTGACGCCAAATGGGTGGCAGCCCCCGAGTTTCGATCCGGATTCCCTACACGGCTCACTTCCTGGAAAGAGAAGGGCTTGTCGTGGGGTTCGTCGGTGGAGCTGGATGGACTCCAGAAATGTATCCAGAGTATGGCGAGCAAGAAGCTCAAGCTTGTCAACATAGTCCAAGTTATGCTCATCCGCCGGATCCTCCCGTGTCAACAATGGGATTTTACCTTGTGGGAGTTCGACCCGGCCCAACACCAGACTCTGAGCGAGCTCTTTGATACGACACACAAGGACGTCTGGAAGGTGTTGTTCAAGGGCGCCGAGGTCCCTCCTTCTCTCTCCGAGGACCGCGAACTAAGCGCAAAGCGCCTAGCGCGTTCAGTGAGTTCAATACGTCCCGTAGGACATTTATTTTCCCTAGCTTAATTATGTGCGGGGTCTAATCTTCATGCCTTTGACAGGACTGGGTGGAGATGTCGGGGCAGATTAACTGCCCGGCCCCTTTGCCCGAAGATACTGCGGGCGCTCTACTGACGGGGATGCTGACTCTGGCTCCTTACAAGGTGCCGGAGAAGACCAAGAAGGCTAAGGGAACCCGAAAGAGTTTCCGGCGCCAGGTGTTATCGGACTCATCATCCGATAACTCTGCGGCACACTCCTCCCCCGAAGACGAGGAGGAAGAAGAAGATGCTCCCCCTCCAGGTGGGGGAGACAAGAAAAGGAAGGCCGCCCCAACTGGAGAGGCCAAAGGGTCCAAGAAGGGGAGGACTCTCCTTCCGGACAGTTCCAACGCCACCGACGAGGGCGAAGATGAGTGGTTGCCCCGGGCCAAGCCCCCGGGGAGATCGTAAGTATTCGGATACCAGAGTAACTCATAGAATTCCTTTGTTGCACTGTTTTTCCTAACGCCGAACATAATTATGCAGGCCGCCATGAGCCAGTATCGATGTATCATCGGACGGCTCCCTGGGCTCGTCGGACATGGATAGCGATCTAGTCCCGACCGCCACCTCCCCTCATCTTGCTGATGACGCCGAGGTGCTGTCTCAAGAGGCACCGGGTCGAGGGGAGACAGTCCTGGAGGCGCCTCAAGGCGACCTTCCGGACTCCGGGAGCCGAGGGGACGGGGCCCATGAGAGCTCCGAGTTCGGCCCTCAGCCGAACACCGCGCCGGAACCTCCAGCGGTTCCAGGCTCGGGCAGGCGGCCTCCTTCTAAGAGGGGCAAGACGCCTGTGCCAGTGACCTTTGTCCATCCAGAGGCGCCGGACAATCTGCTGGAAGCGCTTCGCAGCGCTTCCATCGACGAGGAGCACCGTACTATTATGAGTGCGGTGGTCCAGAAGGTTCAGTCCGCCAAGAGCGGGTTGACTGAAGTCTGTGCCAGCCTTCTAACAGGCTTTGAGGTAAGTGTTTTAAAATGTAGTAGAAATATTACCGCATAGACAGTAGCCCCTGATGCTTTGTTCGGTGTTCACAAAGAAAAGCCAAACAGAGGATCAAAAAATATCGCAGGAGCCTAATATAAGTGTGTCAATATGCATATGCAGGCTTCGCTGCTGGCGTCCGCCGCACTGACTGCGGAGGTCGCCGTACTGAAGCAGGACCTCGAGGGGTCCAAGAAAGAGCTCGGCCTTGCCAAGAGGCAGCTCGGAGAGAATAAGGGTAAGCAATACCCTGTCTATAGATATGTATATATAAAAGAAGATGTGATTGCAAAATGACAGGATCATCGTATATTTGCCAGGGGCCACGACCGAGGTGGCGACTCTGAAGCAAGCGCTAACCAAGGCCGAAGATAAAGCGGCCAAGGAGCGCGCCGAGCGAGAGAATCACGAGGCTCGGGTGGGCGAGGTGCAGCAAGAGCTCCAGGCTCTCGTGGCGAAGCACGAGGCATTGGAGCTTGACTCAAAGACGCGGGAGTCTGAGCTTGTCGCGGCCCTCGAGAGCGCAAAAAGTGCCAAGGCCGAAGCCCAAAAGGCTCTCCAAGAGATCGATGCAATGAAGAAGATAGCGACGGGTAAGGCTTTCTATATGCAAAGCAAGCATGTAAAAGTAAATTACCGATTACTTACCCGAATCCGGAGCTCTCCAGGAGCATTCGCAGATTTGTCCCGCAGCGTGTCCGATGCTGCACAATTTTACCAGGCCGAGGATGGAAGCTCAACGGAGAAGCTGTTCTAGTCTCAATATGCTGAGGCCGAACACCCGGTGCCAATGAGCGACCAGCTAAAGTAGATAGTCGAGCTACATAAGGCGGCCGATCGGGCCATGAAGAGCTTTATAGTCCGGATGTGGCCTGGAGACGCCCTTCCGAACAGCTTCTTCAGCCTGGTGAGGCGGCTTGTGGATGCCTGCCCGCGGCTGGAGGTCGTCAAGCAATCTATCTGCATTGAAGGTGCACGCCGGGCTTTCGCCCGTGTGAAATTGCAGTGGGTCAAGCTAGACGCCGTGAAGCTGATCAAGGAGGGGCCGCCGGAGGGCAAGGAGCACCGCCACCCCGAGATGTACTACGAGGGTGTTCTGCCGGGTGCCCGTCTCATAGCGGACGAGTGTTCCAAAGATGTAATATTTGAGTGAGACTTGCTCGTGTGATCCTGTATGATGAAAACTTATTTCATATGCGCTTTGCAACGCTTGTTTGAATTTAAAATATTACCTTCTGTTTGGCTGTTTATCCAATCTGAGAGATGGCTAGTCCTCGGCTTCTGCCCCATGCCACGAGTGCTGGGGTGTTCGGGATAAACCTGAGCACTCTTGTTCCCATGTTTGGGTCCTTCGAGGGAGGTGCTCAGCACAGCGAACAAGGCAACCAGACTAATAATGCTTTATCACTCTCACTTAGCCATAGAATTCTATAATTTTAAATTTCAGCGAAGCCCCTGGTATTCGGAAGGCCGAATTTGGGGCGCGATACACGCCTTTAAGCCGGACTGGGCCGGCCCCTCGCTCTAAGCGGCATAAGTCTTTAGGGACTCGAAAACCTCGCCGAACAGCGACCAGTCTCTCGCCTTATCATGATAGTCAGTTTTAACTTTCTCTACTGAGATGCTGAACCTAGCAGAACCGGGGCACAATCGCAGTAGTTCTCCTAGCAATACCTTAGCCGATAGAGCGGAACGTAAGGTACCAAAACATAGGAGCCGGGCAAACCCAACATTTGACCAAAGACATGATTCGGAGCTGATGCATATAATGCTATAAGTTTGGGGTGCCGCACTTGTGAAAGTGTTCGAACTTTTCACACCGCATTGTGGGGTACGTAAGCCCCTGGTGTATTGGTCATACCAAAGTGTACGGTTGCAAGGCGTCGTTAATGAACACACACACACACACACACACACACACACACACACACACACATATATATATATATATATATATATATAACAAGAATGCAATAATAGTCGTAATGTCATGCATTATTTATTCGAAAAAATTGCATTAAAGCAGAGTGATACAGATAGTGCGATAAGCAAAGAGTAGGACTATGTCCCTTCCAAGGGCAAGCTGAGGAATGATATTAAATCGAATATTTCGCTCGTTACTATAATCCACCTGGGAATTCCGTGGTATGACGTAGCTGTCTGCCTCCTTGGTTGCTGCATCATGTGTTCGGCAATAGTGCCGCCGGACAGTGTTTCCAGAGATTAAGGTCCTGAAAAAAAGGAAAATAACCAAACGGGAAGCCCCTAGTGCGGTTTAAGCCGCGTCCTGGGGCGTGCCGCAGTTGTGCCCCCCTCCCCATCTGTGCCCATGGTATTTTTAATGCGTAATTATGTATGCGCGGCGCGAGTTTCACCGTTGGGCTGGGATTGGGGTGGCCGCCGTATTGCTACACGAGCTCAGATCGCGCCAGGTGGTCTATTTGCCTATTGCTCCGAGCGCGCTTGAAGGTGTCTGGGCTTTGAAGCGACGAACTGGTTGATTGCCTTGAGAGGCTGCTTTGCGCTTCTGCTGCGAGGGCCGCGGTGTGATCCTCTGTTCAGAGAGAGTGCTCTGTGTTTCCATTAACTGTAATAACTCCGCGAGGTCCTGGCATCTTGAGCTTGAGGTATGCATAATGCGGTACCACATTGAATCTGGCAAATGCGGTTCGCCCGAGCAGCGCGTGATAACCACTGCGGAACTGGACTATATCAAAGATTAACTCTTCGCTTCGGAAATTATCCGGGGATCCGAAGACCACTTCCAGTGTAATTGAGCCTGTGCAATGGGCCTCTACACCTGGAATGACGCCTTTAAAGGTCGCTTTTGTGGGTTTGATCCTTAAGGGGTCTATACCCATTTTGTGCATTGTGTCCTGATAAGCAGGTTCAGGCTGCTGCCGCCATCCATAAGGACTCGAGTGAGGTGAAATTCGTCAATGATTGGGTCTAGGACCAGTGCGGAGAATCCGCCATGATGGATACTAGTGGGGTGGTCCCTACGATCGAAGGTGATCGGACAGGAGGACCAAGGGTTGAACTTTGGGGTGACTGGCTCCAACGCATATACGTCCGTGAGCACACGCTTCCGCTCCCTCTTGGGGATGTGGGTTGCGTATATCATGTTCACCGTCCGCACTTGCAGGGGAAACCTCTTCTATCCTCTAGTGTGCGGCTGCCGGGGCTCCTCCTCGTCATCGCTATGCGGCCCCTTGTCCTTGTTTTCGGCAATTAACTTGTCGGCCTGCTTGAACACCCAACAATCCATGTTGGTGTGATTGGCTGGCTTGTCTGTGGTGCCGTGTATTTGACACGAGCGATCAAGTATACGGTCCAAGCTGAATGGACCCGGCGTACTTTGTCGGAATGGCTTTTTCCGCTGGCCAGGTTTAGAGCCTTTGAATCCGGCATTGACTATCGTATCCTCAATATGTTCGCTGTTAATGCGGCGCTTATGTTTGTTGTGACGTGACCTGCTATTGCCGTCCTTGGTATCTGAGGTACCATGGTTCTTTGATATGTTATTATTGCGAGCCAGCCAACTGTCTTCTCCCGCACAAAAGCGGGTCATGAGCGTCGTGAGAGCTGCCATAGATTTCGGCTTTTCCTGACCAAGGTGCCGGGCTAGCCACTCGTCTCGGATGTTGTGTTTGAAAGCCGTTAAGGCCTCTGCATCCGGACAATCGACGATCTGATTTTTTTGTAAGAAACCGAGTCCAGAATTGCCTGGCATACTCTTCTGATTGCTAAATTATGTGGCTCAAGTCATCAGCGTCTGGTGGTCGCACATAAGTGCCCTGAAAGTTGTCGAGGAATGCAGCTTCCAAATCTTCCCAACAGCTAATGGAGTCCGCTAGCAAGCTGTTAAGCCAATCCGCGCTGGTCCTTTGAGCTTTAGTGGGAGGTATTTGATGGCATGTAAGTCATCACCGCGGGCCATGTGGATGTGGAGGAGGAAATCCTCGATTCATACTGCGGGATCTGTTGTGCCGTCGTATGATTCAATATTTACAGGTTTGAAACCTTCTGGGAATTGATGTTCCATTACTTCGTCTGTGAAGCATAAGGGGTGTGCGGCGCCTCTGTATTGGGCTATATCGCGACATAGCTCGAAAGGGTCTTGCCCGCTGTGTTCGGCCCGGCCGGATTTGCTTTTACTGTATCCGGCGTGACGTTTATCATCTCGCAGAGTAGTGCGCCCTCATGATCCGTAGATCGATCTTGCATGCTTTGCTTTGTCCTCCAATATGTGTCGCGGGTCTGGCGTATCTCCCCATGCCTTTTTATTTGAATGGCGTCGGGGTGGAGGCTGAGCTTTTGGCTGGAATGCTTCTCTATCGCGGCCACGAGGTGGCCGATCAGCCGTATCATATGCTTCCTTCTCCAGTCGGGGTAGTAACCTGCACTTTGGGTAATTCTTGGAGGGGCGCTCAAGTTTATATTCCTCAGTCGCGAGGATTTCAGTCCATCTGTCAGCTAGCAGATCTTGATCAGGTTGAAGCTGCTGCTGCTTTTTCTTCAGGCTATTTGCCGTGGCCATAAGCCGACGCTTGAAGCGCTCTTGTTCGACGGGATCCTCTAGTACAGCGAATTCATCGTCGCCGAGGCTTGCCTCATCTTCGGAGGGGGCATGTAATTGTCATCCTCCTCCTCCTCTCCGTCTGCCGCTCTCTCAGGAGAGCTGGTGAGGGAGTCCTGGATTAGGGGGTGTTCGGTTAGCTGGACTATACCTTCAGCCGGACTCCTGGGCTATGAAGATACAAGATTGAAGACTCCGTCCCGTGTCCGGAAGGGACTTTCCTTGGCGTGGAAGGCAAGCTTGGCGATACGGATATGAAGATCTCCTACCATTGTAACCGACTCTATGTAACCCTAACCCTATCCGGTGTCTATATAAACCGGAGGGTTTTAGTCCGTAGGACAACATACACATCAACAATCATACCATAGGCTAGCTTCTAGGGTTTAGCCTCTTCGATCTCGTGGTAGATCTACTCTTGTACTACCCATATCATCAATATTAATCAAGCAGGACGTAGGGTTTTACCTCCATCGAGAGGGCCCGAACCTGGGTAAAACTTCGTGTCCCTTGCCTCCTGTTACCATCCGGCCTAGACGCACAGTTCGGGACCCCCTACCCGAGATCCGCCGGTTTTGACACCGACATTGGTGCTTTCATTGAGAGTTCCTCTGTGTCGTCGCCGTCAGGCTCGATGGCTCCTATGATCACCAATAACGATGCAGTCCTGGGTGAGACCTTCCTCCCCGGACAGATCTTCGTCTTCGGCGGCTTCGCACTGCGGGCCAATTCACTTGGCCATCTGGAGCAGATCGAAAGATACGCCCCTGGCCGTCAGGTCAGATTTGGAAGTTTAAACTACACAACTGACATCCACGGGGACTTAATCTTCGACGGATTCGAGCCACTGCCGAGCGCGCCGCACTGTCCCGACGAGCATGATCTAGCTCTACCGCCGAACAGTGCCCTGGAGGCTGCACCCGCATCGGCTTCGACCCTTAATTCGGAGCCAACCGCGCCGATCGAGGATGGGTGGTTGGACGCCGCCTCGGGGGTTGCGATCCCAACGGCGATTGAGCCGAACACCAGCCCCGCACTCCGCGAGACTCGTGACTCCAAGGAGTCGGACTCCTCTCCGGACCCCGAACCCTCCGCGCCCCTGCCGATTGAATCCGATTGGGCGCTGATCATGGAGTTTACTGCCGCAAACATCTTCCAGCACTCATGTTTCGGCGATATTCTGAAGACACTAAAGTCTCTCTCTTCATCAGGAGAGCCCTAGCCGAACTACGATCAGCAAGGTTGGGGTACGGACGATGAAGAAATTCAAAGCCCACCCACCACCCACTTTGTAGCCACTACCGACGATTTAACCGACATGCTCGACCTCGACTTTGAAGACATCGACGGTATGGATGCCGATGAAGGAGACGATGAAGAACCAGCGCCTATTGGGCCCTGGAACGCCACCTCGTCATATGACGTATACATGGTGGATGCACCAAAAGATGACGACGAGGAGCGGAAGGACGCACCGAAGGCTTGTTCCCCCGAAAAGCAGTCAAAGCGGCGACACAAGCGCCGCCCCAAATCCCGCCTCGATAGAAATAGCAATCACACAGACCCAGCGCTGGAGCAGGGCGAACCGCTGCCGCACAATGGCAATCCGGATAATCAAACCGAACAAACAAATCCTATCAAGGATAATGGTCCGGACGACATAACGCCGGACAGGTACCCGGAGCAGCAGACTGCCCGTAAAAGGCTTGTTGCCACCGCGAGGAGTCTGAAAAAACAGAAGCAAAGGCTCAAGGCCACGCAAGACACACTCCAAATCAGATGGAGTAAAATACTCAACACAGCAGCAAGGTACAACGACAATCGCCCCTACAAGAGCTACCCAAAGCGGAAGCTGCTGCCCGAATTCGATGAGGAGGCCTCAGACCCCGCACAACCAAATATCAAAGCAGCCAGCTGGTCGGATAGACGACCCCTCTACCAACACAGAGCGGCATACAACGCCGCTCACCATACAACACGCAACCAATGCGAGGGCTCGCACCCAAAGGACGGTGCAACAAGATCCATCTATGGACCACGTAAGCGCGCCCGAGCATACAATGCAACACAACAAACATCCGAACAACGCGGTACACCCAGCTATAGGGGTGCCGCACACCCCCTATGTTTCACCGATGAGGTGCTGGACCACGATTTTCCAGAGGGATTCAAGCCCGTAAACATAGAGGCATACGACGGAACAACAGACCCTGGGGTCTGGATTGAGGACTACATCCTTCATATTCATATGGCTCGAGGAGATGATCTCCACGCCATCAAGTACCTACCCCTCAAGCTCAAAGGGCTAGCTCGTCACCGGCTCAAAGGCCTCCCCGAAAGCTCCATTGGAAGTTGGGAAGAGCTCGAAGACGCCTTTCAGGCAAATTTTCAAGGGACGTATGTCCGACCTCCGGATGCGGACGATTTGAGTCACATAACTCAACAGCCCGGAGAGTTAGCCCGAAAGCTTTGGAACAGGTTTCTTACTAAAAAGAACCAGATTGTCGACTGTCCGGACGCCGAAGCCTTAGCAGCTTTCAAGCATAGCGTCCGTGACGAATGGCTCGCCAAACACCTCGGCCAAAATAAGCCGAGAACGATGGCCGCATTAACAAACCTCATGACCCGCTTTTGCGCGGGGGAGGACAGCTGGCTAGCCAGATGCAGCACCAGTGACCCCAGTACATCTGAAGTTAGAGATGGAAACGGGAAATCACGGCGCAACAGCAATAACAAACGCCGGAATAAAGAAGACAACACAAAAGGCATGGCAGTAAATGCCGGATTCAAAAGCTCTCGGCCAGGCCAAAAGCCGCCCCCTAAAGGTACTAGGGATGAACTGTCCAGCCTCAATAAAATTCTGGACCAATTATGTCAGATTCATAGTACCCCTGGTAAACCTGCTAATCATACCCACAGAGAATGTTGGGTCTTCAAGCAGTCCGGCAAGCTCAACGCCGTACACAAGGGGGAGGATACACCAAGTGAAGACGAGAACGAGCCCCCCAAGCAAGACACGGGGGAACAAAAGCAATTTCCACCAGAAGTCAAAATAGTAAACGTGTTACACGTAATCAAGGGAAAAAACAATGCGGCACTCCCAGGAAAGTATACCCAAGTGCCTATCACCACGAAGTCCTGCCACTGGTCATCTCAACCGATCACTTTCGACCATCGCGATTACTCAGCAAGTATCCGACACCCAGGATGGGCTCCCCTGGTATTAGACCCAGTAATTGGCGGATATCACTTCACAAAGGCCTTGATGGACGGCGGTAGTAGCCTAAACCTAATATATCAGGATACAATCCACGGGATGGGGCTAGACCCAACACAAATTCGCCATAGCAATACTACCTTTAAAGGAGTAATGCCAGGCCCAGGGGCTCGTTGTATGGGCTCCCTCCTACTACAAGTTACATTCGGCTCCCCCGATAACTTCCGTCGCGAGCATTTAACTTTCCACATCGCTCTGTTTCAAAGCGGCTATCAAGCACTGCTCGGACGCGAAGCTTTCGCTCGCTTTAACACAATACCACACTACGCCTCCCTCACACTCAAGATGCCCGGTCCACGTGGCATCATTACAGTACACGGAAATATCAAGCGATCTCTGCGCGCCGAAGAGAGTGAGGCTGCCTTGGCCGCCGCACACTAAAGGCGCCCGGACAAACGAAAGCATCCAATAGGTCGTCAAGACCACAGATACAACTAATCAAGTCCGGCGCCGCTATTTATACGGAAATAAGTGGTCACACCCCTATTTGTCAATACAAGGGGCTCAACGCGCGCAGACAAGTGGCAATTTCTTATCATCTTGAATTATACATGGTTTCTTTAAAAATATCCTTTTGCACGACAACTTTTTCACTTAACTTCCTCTCTTTTACAGACGATCACCGTGCTACACCCGTCCAGGATACGGCACAACGGAGACACAGGCGCAGACGTGCACCAGGGACCCGCTCCAAGGATTCTTTTTAGATTAAGACCCTGTGTAAACCTTTTTTTACTGTCTCTTGTTGATACATTCCACCATTGAGAAGGATGCTGACGTCTTGGCATGTGGCCACGCCAGAACAATGCACGTACCTGGACACACGAGGCTTCTTACAAAGGCCACTATTTAGGCCCGGTTTATACCATAAAGACCGAATACCTTAGGGAGTGTTCGGCGTTGCGAGTTTGGCCCTATATGCATCAGCTCCGAATCATTATCTTTGGTCAAATGTTGGGTTTGCCCGGCTCCTATGTTTTGGTGCCTTATGTTCCGCTTTGCCGGCTAAGGTAGCACCAGGAGAACTACTGTGATTGTGCCCTGGTTCATCCGAACGAGCACCTCGGTAGAGAAAGCCGAAAACTGACTGTCATGATATAGCGTGAGACTGGTCAACCACTCGATGACCTGTGGGAATGTTAGAATTCCTCCGCCTTAACGGAGGGCCGTTTTCCGGCCAGGCATGTACGCACCCCGGAATCGGGATAGTGCGGTGCCACCAGGGGCTATCTAGTAGCCCCACTGTCAAACTCCTATGGCTAAGTGAAAGTGCTAAAGCATTATAGTCCGGTTGCCTCGCTCGCTCCGCTATCACCTCCTTAATAGGACCAAGACGTTGGGTTAAGTGTGAACGCGTGTTTTTTCGAGCACCTCCGCATTATATGCGTGGGGGTTGAAGCCAACAACTGCAATCTTTCAGGTTATACGCATGTATACATAAACGGCCGCCCAGGAGGCATCATATTACTTTCAGGCAAAAGTATAAAAATAGCCTTCTGAAAATTCATAAAAGCATTTCGCTTACAATGAGATTACATATCACTCAAACATAATATTTTTTGAGCACTGGGTCTCTATCAAACAGGCACCCTCAAGAACTTCTTCAAAGTAGTGCTCAGCAGCCTTTCGACCTATAGCCGAATCCCGCGCTGCAACATTGGTAGCATCCATCTCCGCCCAGTATGCCTTAACACGGGCAAAGGCCATCCGTGCGCCCTCTATGCATGTCGACCTCCTCATCGCATCAATGCGTGACACCACGTCAAGGACCTGTTGCACCAAGCCATAATAGCTGCTCGGTTTTGACCTTTCCGGCCACAGCTGATCCACAACAGACCTCATGGAGAGTCCGGACAACCTATTTAGTTCGGCCCATTCGGCTAATTGGTCAATCAATGAAAGTGGACGCTCGGGAGAATGGAATTGTCTCCAAAACAGCTGGTCTACTTCACGGTCCGTCTGACCCTGGAAGTACTTGGACGCATCGGCAGCGCTTGCCGTCAAATCCATATACACATCCTCCGAACTCCACAGCCGATCTAGAGGGGCATACCGTGGATCTCCGAATTTCCTCCGCAACATAAAGGATTTCCCAGCTACAATATCCCTGGCTTCCTGCAGCTCCTCCTTCTTTGCCCTCATAGCAGAGCGGAGATCCTTTTTCGTCGCAGCAGCCTTCTGAAGGTCCAATGCCTTCGCTTGGTTTTCCTTTTCAAGAACCCGGCAACGGTCGGCGGTGGCTTTTAATTCTATAGCCATCTTGGCCATCTTGTCTCGGGTCTCGCCATGCGCGGCCTTCTCGGCTTGCAACTCTTCGGCCACCTTCACAGCAGCCGCATTACCCAACCTCGCTTGTTCCTTGGCTCGGGCAAGTTCTGCCCGTAAGGCTTCAGCAGTGGCAGCTCCATCTGCAGTCACAACATATTAAAGATACTGGCATCATGCTGCTCTTCCTATGTGATGTTTACCAGATAATGACACTTACCCTGCGCCTCGTCAAGCCTTTTGTTAACAAGCTCGATATCAACGTCTGCCGCATCCAACTGCCGTTCTAAATGGGCAAACTCGCTAGTCCGGCTAGCCACCGGAGCTTCCATCACCTGCACATAGAGGCAGTATGGTTATTACCTGGGAATATGATCCTTTGTTTGTCGTCGTTTCCGATGACAACCAGAGTCTCAGGGGCTACTATCTACACAGGGCACACTTAGCATGTGCAGTACTATCATACATTCTTTTACGTACCTCAAAGCCTGTCAGTAGACTCATAAAAGCTTCATGCAATCCGCTTTCGGCGGATGATATTCTCTCCATCACCGTGTTCATCAGCACACGGTGTTCATCTGAGATGGCCGCTCGCCCCACCAACTCCCTCAGAACATCCGATCGCACACCAGACGGTGCCAGACTCTTTTGTCTGCTCTCTTCAGGAGCCGGACACTGGGAGCTTTGGGGGTCAATGGGATTATCTTCTGGCCTCACCGGACTCAGAGAGGCCCTCCGCGACGACACTTCAGGGTCCCCCGCCTCTGGCGCGGAGGAGTCTGGAGGAGGCGTTTCGCTCTCCATCATCTCTGGAAGAAGATCCCCCGAAGACGAGCTCATTTGAGAGGGGCTAAGGCCCGAACTGCAAAAATATATGCGGTGGTTATTTTCTCAGAAGAAGATGGCATATCTGTACCATTAAAAGTATTTCAGGTCACTTACGACTCGCGGGAGAATTGATCCCCCCGCGGACTTTGTGCGGCAATGACGCCCCCCGAGGTAGGACCCTCTGTGGGAGACTTCTTCTCCCGTTTGGAAGCTTTGGCTTCCGAATCCCCGGGTGCAGTCCTTTTCCTCTTCTGGTCGCCTTCCTTCATGGAGACGCTCGCTCCCTCGGCTAGAGTGGGCAGTGTTGGGGGCCCGCGTCCGCCCGCATTATCCTCCACAGTGTCTTCCTTCAAGGGCTCCGGGCAAGGTGTGGTCTGGAGCATCTTTTCCAATACCGGATTTTCCAAACCCTCAGGGAGGGGGGCCGAACACCGAATCAACTTCGCCTTTGTTAGCCAGCCCTGGTAAAAAAGCGAACTTTCAGAAATAACTTCGTAACGAAGAGAGATGTTCGGCCGGAAGATGCCTTACCTCATCAGCGGCGCGGTTACTACTCAAGCCCATGTCCTCGGTGATCTCCGGACACTCCACTTGAGGTCCGAAGAATGACTCGTACATCTCCTCGTGCGTCAGACCAAGGAAATTTTGAATGGCACGCGGTCCCTCGAGATTGAACTCCCACAGGTGAAGAGGCCAGCGTTTGCAAGGCTGGGCTTGATGGACCAGCATAACCTGTATTACCGCAACCAAACTGAAATCTCCATTGAAGAGATCTCGAATGCGACTTTGTAGTATAGGCACGTCCTTGGCTGGCCCCTAGCTCAGACCTCAGCTGATCCATGACATCAGCTGTGGTGGGGGGCCCGGGCGGAAAACAGGGGGAGCCGCCCACTTGGCACTTCTAGGGGCCGTGACGTAGAACCACTCTTGCTGCCACAATTCAGACACCTCTGGGATGGAACCTTTGGGCCACGGAGCTCCCGTCATCTTGCGTATTTAGGCACCTCCACACACTGCATGTTGCCCCTCGATCATTTTCGACTTCACTTCGAAGGTCTTGAGCCATAGGCCAAAGTGAGGGGTAACCCGGAGGAAGGCCTTGCACACGACAATAAATGTCGTGATATGAAGAAAGGAGTTCGGAGCTAGATCATGAAAGTCTAGCCCATAGTAAAACATCAAACCCCTTACGAAAGGATCCAGAGCGAGGCCCAGGCCTCAGAGGAAGTGGGAGACGAACACGACGTTTTCGTTAGGTTCGGGGGTGGGGATGGCCTGTCCTCGGGGAGGCAGCCGATGCAAAATCTCGGCGGTCAGATATCTGGCCTCCCTCAACCTTTTGATGTCTTCTTCCGTGATGGAGGAAGGCACCCATCGGCCTTGAAGGCTAGATCCGGACATGACTGAAGGTTCGGAGCACCTGACCTGAACTTCGGGCGTTTTGAGCTTGAGGTGGGGGAAGGATTCGATTGAGCACGGGAGGGAAAAATAAAGGCCTTGTCCCCTTTATAAAGAGGGTGAATATCAAGCGTCCTCTCCGTGTCCGTTTGGACTTGCCTATAATCTAGGAGTCCTAGAAGCGGTTGGGTTACCCACGCCCGTATTAATGAGAATCCCAGAATAAGGGGACACGATCTCTGCTTTAACAAGACATGCCAAGGAAACCGCCTCCCATGACGCGCTGAGGTGGGATAATGAAATGACTCGGATAAAGGCTTGGCCGTGGTGTGTCATGCTACGGAATACGTCAGCAGATTAGATTGGTGTAAATATTATTCTCTCTATGGCAATATGTGGAAACTTATTTTGCAGAGCCGGACACTATCTTTGTGTTCAAAGTCTTCTATGAAGTACTTGGAGGAGGAACCCGCCTTGCAATGCCGAAGACAATCTGCGCGCCGGACTCGTCGTCATTGAAGCGTGGTTCAGGGGCTACTAAGGGAGTCCTGGATTAGGGGGTGTTCGGATAGCCAGACTATACCTTCAGCCGGACTCCTGGGCTACGAAGATACAAGATTGAAGACTCCATCCCGTGTCCGGAAGGGACTTTCCTTGGCGTGGAAGGCAAGCTTGGCGATACGGATATGAAGATCTCCTACCATTGTAACCGACTCTATGTAACCCTAACCCTATCCGGTGTCTATATAAACCGGAGGGTTTTAGTCCGTAGGACAACATACACATCAACAATCATACCACAGGCTAGCTTCTAGGGTTTAGCCTCTTCGATCTCGTGGTAGATCTACTCTTGTACTACCCATATCATCAATATTAATCAAGCAGGACGTAGGGTTTTACCTCCATCGAGAGGGCCCGAACCTGGGTAAAACTTCGTGTCCCTTGCCTCCTGTTACCATCCGGCCTAGACGCACAGTTCGGGACCCCCTACCCGAGATCCGCCGGTTTTGACACCGACAGCTGGCTCCTCCATCCTCCTGCTCTAAATCATGCTGGACGGGATTGTTGTTGTATTCGGCACTATTCGGAGTGTTATTATCTCCTGTGCCGGTATCACCACTTTTGCTTTGGCGGGACTTAGAGCGGCGCCGCTGACGTCGGCGCTTGGGTTATTTCTTGGAGGGGTCATCCTCCGCTATCTCGTCGCCATTGCCTTCTTTGGGTGTATCCACCATGTATATGTCATATGACGAGGTGGCTTTCCATTTCCCTATAGGAGCTGGTTCATGTTCGTCTCCTACATCGTCATCCATATCGTCGACGTCTTCGGAGTCGAAGTCGAGCATGTCGGTTAAATCATCGATAGTGGCTACAAAGTGGGTGGTGGGTGGGCGTCGAATTTCGTCGTCCGCATCCCAATCCTGTTGGCCATAGTCCGGCTAGGGCTCTCCTGACAAAGAGAGAGACCTTAGTGAATTCAGAATGTCGCTGAAGGGCGAGTGCTGAAAGATATCCGCGGCGGTGAATTCCATGATCAGCGCCCAATCGGATTCGATTAGCAGGGGCGCGGATGGTTCGGAGTCCGGAAAAGAGTCCGGCACCTTGGAGTCACGGGCTGCGCAGAGGGTTAGGCTGGTGTTCGGCTCGATCACCATTGAGACTGCAGCCCCTGAGGCAGTGTCTAACCACCCGTCCTCGATTGGCGCAGTTGGCTCCGAGCTAAGGGTCGGAGCTAATGCGGGTGCGGCCTCTGGGGTACTGTTCGGCGGCAGAGCTAGGTCATACCCATCGTGACAGTGCGGCGCGCCCGGCTATGGCTCAAATCCGTCGAAGATCAAGTCTCCGCGGGTGTCGGCCGTGTAGTTCAAACTTCCAAACTGACCTGACGGCCAGGGGCGTAGCTTTCAATATGCTCCAAATGGCCAAGCGAATTAGCCCACAGTGCAAAGCCGCCGAATACGAAGATCTGTCCGGGGAGAAAAGTCTCACCCTAGACCGCATCGCCATCGATGATAGTAGGAGCCATCAAGCCTAAGGGCGACGACATAGAGGAACTCTCAATGAAAGCACCAATGTCGGTGTCAAAACCGGCGGATCTCGGGTAGGGGGTCCCGAACTGTGCGTCTAGGCCGGATGGTAACAGGAGGCAGGGGACACAATGTTTTACCCAGGTTCGGGCCCTCTTGATGGAGGTAAAATCCTACGTCCTGCTTGATTAATATTGATGATATGGGTAGTACAAGAGTAGATCTACCACGAGATCAGAGAGGCTAAACCCTAGAAGCTAGCCTATGGTATGATTGTATGTTATGGTTGTTTTCCTACGGACTAAAACCCTTCGGTTTATATAAACACCGGAGAGGGTTAGGGTTACACAAGGTCGGTTACACAAGGTCGGTTACAAAGGAGAAGATATCCATATCCGCATTGCCTAGCTTGCCTTCCACGCCAAGTAGAGTCCCATCCGGACACGAGACGAAGTCTTCAATCTTGTATCTTCATAGTCCAACAGTCCGGCTAATGGTGATAGTCCGGCTGTCCAGAGACCCCCTAATCCAGGACTCCCTCAGTGCTCCTCGAGCTATATGCTAGAGGTAGAAGAAGGCAATGCCCGCTCTCCTCTCCCCCTAAGTGTGAGTCTAATTCTAACAGGTTCCAACTCTTTGCATGGGTGCCCTGGGGGGTTTATATAGGCCTACCTCAGGGGTACAATGGTAATTTGGCAGGGTGTAGGACCCGGCTCTCAGTCTCTCTGGTCGCCGGCTTCTCCGCCGACTGTTGGGGCCCGCCGCCTGGTGGGCCCCGCCGGCTGGTCTGGTACGGAGCCGACAGGCCGCCTCCGCCACTCACGGGTCTTGCCGGCTGCGGATTACTGTAGCCGTGATGCTAATGATGCTTGCTTGGTCAGGGGAGCGTGGCTACAGTCCCGCCGCCTGGTGGGAGATTACTGTAGCCACCCCGCGTCTTATCTTTTTAATGGTGTGTGGGGCCCTGAGGAAGGAACGGGCCGACTGCTGAGAGCCGGCCTCCCTCGGGTCCGACTGGTGAGGCCACCGCCGTCTTCTGGGTTCTCGCTGACCGGCAGGGCCCACCGTCTTCGGGCCGTACCGACAAGCGATCGTGGGAACAGGGCTTCGCCTGTTAGGAGTGACGTCAGGGGCGGAGTGGCAACAGTGCCGCGCCGGGAGGAGATCTCCGCTGGTACGGAGCACTGTGGCCACGCCCGGCCCTGGATACGGGGGAATGGGCTATACTGCAGCCACACCCTGTCTTGTCTTCTTAATGGGGGCGCAGACTTTGAGGGCTCCATGGGCCGACTGCTAGGGGTCAGCCTCTCTGGAGGCCGCCAGCTAGGAGTCGACCTGTCTTGGAGCCGCCTTCCTGAGTATGGACGCCTTCTGGCAGTCAGCCGTTCGGCCAGCCGGCCACCAGAAGGCGGAGCTCTTTTGTGGCACCCTGGCTCAGAGAAAACCGGAATGCCCCGTATTCCAGCCCAGAGATCGAGGAGAAGTCTTTTGGAATACGGGACTGCTTACCATAGAACAAACCAGCTTTGTATTATTACACGAATATGAATACAAGGTCTCCGATATTACAATGAATAACATCGGCACGACGACACTACGCCATCCTCAGTTGCTCTATGCAAGCAGCAGAACAACTCGAAGCAGCGGAATAACTCTAGCAGTGGATCAACGGCGACGGTGGTGAACTCCACTCCACAGGGACTCTGGCTGGAACGCTTATCCTAGCTCGCGAACACAGGAGCAACACCAAACAAGCAAGCAATCCAGGCATGACCTGTAAGCTGGCATGACACACCAGGTCAGTACATTGAATGTACTTGCAAGCTCACAATTAACCAGAAGCATTCAAGACAAACAACAACATGGCAATTACAGGTTAAGAAGGAATCATCATGAGATCATCAAGATAACATGGCATAAACAACATGAACTTAATACTGCTAGAACAAGATGATCATGGCATGAACATATAAATCTGATGATACTAGCATGCAACCTGATGTCACTACATGCACCATTTATTCTGCTCGGGTTACCTTGTAACCATCACATGCATCACTTACTAACCTCGAACATTACACGATCATCTCAGGATCAAATGAAGCTTGGTATACAATATCGTAGTAATCATCAAATGACCACAAGGAGCTTGATCTTTACCCACGATTCTCGCACAACATCATGAATATCCAACAACTTGGTATCCTCGATACCACGATGATCATTCCGGTAATCACAACCATGACCAACACTTGGTCTCAAATAGTGATCCTTCCGGCGATCACAACCAACTTATCTCATAATCGAACCGGGATTGTTATTAAGCACATTATTATTATTACTGTTGATTCATAGTGTGACCAACTACGAACTGGGCCCTTATCCGCGGGCACGGCTATCGATAGATTTAATATACACTTTGTAGATGTTAGTACACTGTACCCACACCATGGAACCCATGGCCTCGCACTCCCATTCGGGTGGACCAACGGCGTTCCGACAAAACCGATCTACTACCATGACACTCTCCCGGCCACTCCGACTCACTCCCCATTGGGCTAGTCCTGGGATGGCCCCGTGTCTACCAAAGACACAACGACCACCATCGTGGTCCGTCCCAAACAGGGACAAAAGCGCTTATCTTCCAACTACGGGCACACAAGGTTATGTCTGCTTACCGGGCCAGGGTACGCACGCCCATAACCTTCCCTAGTTGGAGGCACCGGTGAGGGCACGACAATAGACCTAGTTAGGACCTTCCCATAAAGGTAAGCGTGGTTGCACTGGTCAGTTCGATATGGTGGCAGCATGACTCAGCCAACAGGTGTTCAAGTTCAATTTAATCTGGTTAAACTTGAATGCAAATATGCCGAGCCATGATAAAATAACATGATACAATTACAATGCATGAGCATGGACAATAAGTAACCACCATATCAACAATGAATCATCTCCAACTGAGCATGGCATAATGAAGAGCATGAATATTACCAGTACAACACTACTCATAGCATAACATGACCACTAGCATCAACAATAAACATCATGCAAGAACATATCAACAATGCCATGATGCAAGCATTTAACCAACTGGATGCAATGGAACATGCATAACAACGGTACTCAGGACAGACGATAGTCATGCACCGAAGACCATTACCAACATCAACATATACTACTAGCAAGCATAAGCATATGAAAGGAATACTAACAACTAGCAGGGCATGAAAACCAGGTTCATAACAACATAGTAAGAAAGTAAGCACCAATCCAGAAGCATTACCGAAACAGCTATAACCATGTTTTAAACAAGCAAACATTTAAATATTCAAGTTGAAAACCATGGCTACTGCATGACTATCATGCAAGTGGGTATTGTGGCTTGCCTGGGGTGGAAGAAATCAATGGGAGAAAGTGCGAGAGGCTCGTAGAACGAATCGCCGGAAAACGTTCTCTCTCGGAGGGGGCTGATTAAGCATAAGGGAAAAATGGTCATTTTCATAGTGTCAAACCATAGTGAAAATGAAACTAACAGAACGGGCTCGACGAAACGAAGAAGTGGGCTTTGGAATCACCTCAAACGGAGTTACGGTCGCGAAGATACGGACGTTTGAAGCCCAGGGACTATTTTGTAAAAAGAATATTCACAGACAGGCCCTTGGTTAAAACAAAAAACACACTAAGGTAAATACGTTTCAGAGAAGGGAAAACGTAACAGGGGGGCCCGCCTTATCCATCTCCCTCTCCTCATGCCTGTCTTCTTCCTCCTCGCTGCCTCCCCGATCAGAGACAGAAGAGCGAGGATAGGGAAGAGGCCGGCGCTGGCCTGGCCAACTCCGGCCATCTCTGGCCGAGGTGAGGACACCGGCGGCCGCGGGATGCAACGGCGCACCCGTCCAGAGGAGAAAGAGGCGCCGGGGAGGGGTGGAGCACAAGGTGGCCGCGGTAACAGAGAACCGGGCGGCGGCCGATCCTGGGGGAAGAGCGGCCACGCCTACTCAGGCGACTAGGCGAGGGGATGGGGAGGCTAGGTGGGTAGTGGGGAGGCCTCTGGTGGTGGTGGACGGAAGAGAGGGGCTCGGCTTTGGGCTAATTTAGCCGGAGGGGAGCGACGGCCATGGCGGCCAATAGAGGCGAAGAGGAGCTCTCGAGCTCGAATGAGAGGATGGGAGGGGTAGTGGAGTGAGGCGGAGGCGATGGAGCGCTCGGGAGAGGCTCAGGTGGCCTTATATAGGCAGAGGGGCGAGGTGCCGAGCTGTCATCGCCGCGGACGCGTGTGCTCGCGCATGAGCTCGGAGGCAGGCGATGAGAGGGAACATGAGGGAGAGCTCATGGGGAAGAGGCGGCCAAGGGAGCATAGGAGAGACGCGGCCGAACGCCATTAAGGCGCGGTCGGCCACAGTGCGCCCATGGGCGCGCGGCGACGAGCGCCAGCGAGGAGGCTTCGGGAGGGGGAGATGGCTCCCGAAGGACGGCGACGACGCGGGGAACATGCTGGACAGGCCCGTGCTCGCTAAGACGCCAAGCAGAGGAGGGGCCCGAGCAAGAAGACGTTCTGGGCGCGGTCGATGCACATCAAAGCGGTGGTCACCGTGCAGACTGGCATCAAGAAGAGCCAGATGGCTGGCAATTGTTGTCTAGGGGTAAGTCCTTCCTGGGGCGGTGGTGGTAGCTCAGTTAAAAGCTCTATGGTTAAATAGTAATCACCCTATGAAGTTTACTGCAGTAAACTTGGCCGTGAAACAGTACTCAACCGAGGTGAGATTAGAGCCAAATGATTTTTCTGGGGTGTTTGGGGTTAGGAAGAACTACCATACTGGGGAGTTGGGCAGGAAATGGACCAAGATTTAATGCACTTGCTTTGCAACTGCATTTTTGGTCCAGAAACTTGATTTAGATGATGCACTCACATGGAGTTATGGAATGTGATGCAAGTTGGCAAATCCTCATGATATGGACATATAAAGATGTTGTGAAAAGCTCATACCAAATGGACCATCCAAAATGGTACTTGCTTTACAAACATCATTTCTGTCCAGAAACTTGGAAAAATTCTAGAGAAATATTGGCTCAACGAACCATGCCCAAAATGGGTGGAGGTGGGTTATATGGATAATAGAAGGCCTAGAAAAATTGGCAGCCATAATGGAGCAAGATAAATTATACTTGCTTCACAAACTGAAATTTTGGACAGAATCAAAGAATTGAATATGAGCTCACATGGAGGCATGACATGATCTCTACTTTGGTGGAGGGCTATGATATGATGATATGAGGGATCATGCAAAATGCCAACTCATTTGGATATGCCTAGCTTGCACCTCCTTCACAAAGCTTCTTTCTGGATATAAACTTTGGAAAATCATAATTAAATAATTACTAGGAAGTTGAGGTTGCATTTTGTCATGTGGCAATGATATGTATAGGAAAAGGTGTCCAAGGAGTTTGAGGTCAATTGGGAAAATGAAAATAGCACTTGCTTCACAATGTGCCATTTAGGGCAGAATAGGAAATTAATTATTTGAGCATAATGATAAACATGACAAATGAAATATTTTGCCATATTTGAGAAATATATGACCCAAACAATTTATGAGAATTATTTGGGAATTTTAGGAGTGATGGAAAAAAGGTTGCTTCACAACCTAGGGCAAATTTAAGTTATTCCTTTAATAGAAAATGAATATTCCCAATAAAAAGAATATTGGGATTTAGGCTAGGATAAAAATGACAGGGTCAAGGGAAGGTTTTGGGAATGACAAGCCACTCTGGAAACAAAGAAGAGGGCATCTTCTTCAGTTTCCAGACCACAAAGCCACAGAAAAAAGAGAACTCAAGTAAAACCTCAGAAAAACAAAAGAAAAAGAAAGGGCCAAAAATTAGGCTGTCACATCTATCTTGACGCCCTGAGGGGCACAGGCGGCCCCGATGTCTTGAAAGGCTCTGGGGCTCAGGTTAGGCTACCCGTGGCCCATTACTCCGACAGTAGTCCCCGAAGCTGGTGAGGTGCCGCGGCTGAGGAGCTGAGAAGCCTCAACAGTTTCCTCCTCCGGGTGCTCTGAAGGAAGCTTCATCCCACTCCCGGGAAGCCGGTTGGCAGGAGTCGGATACGACCAGTCAGATCCTTCTGGAATTTCGAATGCTACGGCGGGAACCAGGTGGCGTGCTAGCTAAGCTTCTCGGCCCGCCGCCTATCGTGGGCGCGCCACGTGGCGCCAGCCAGCCAGGCCAGCATGCGAGCCCACGCGCGCGATGGGACGCGTCTACAGGCTGGGCCCCACCACCGGGCCTCGGCGCACGAGCGGATCCGCTGCGGCCAAGGCGAGCGGTTCCGTTTCCCCGCGGAATTACTGCGTGCAGTAACTCGCGCGATAAAGGTGGGGACATGGGCACAGTTAATCCCACGATCCCACGCCTGCCCCCTCAGCTTCATAGCCCATAGGCTAAAGTAGGGGGAGGAGAGGGAGTGGCGGAGTACGCGCGCTCCTCCACCCCGTTCCTGCCTCCTTCTTCCTCTCGCCGCGGTGCCCCCGAGCCACGCCGGAGCACTGCCGCGGTTCGTCTCCGTCGAGTTCGTCAGCCCGAGCTCTCTTTGCTCCGCCCATTCTTAGCTCCCTCGCCGCGCCCTTTCTTCATCGAGCTCTCCATGGCGCGCGAGCGAGGAGGAGACTGGGACGGGTCCAACGTCAATGAGGACCACATCACTTTCCTCCGCGAGACACGACTTCTTCCTGGTGCGGGCTACATGAAAGCACGCGTGCCGCCGGAGGGGGAGATCTCGCCAGCGCCGAGAGAAGGTGAGCCGGTCGTCTTCTGCTCACACTTCATCCGCGGCTTCGGCCTGCCGGCGAGCGGATTCCTCCGTTTGTTTCTCGAATTCTATCACCTCCAGCCCCATCACATCACGCCCAACACCGTGATGCTCCTAGCCGCCTTCGTCATGGTGTGCGAAGGCTACCTCGGCATCCTTCCCACCATCGAGTTGTGGGGTGCTTTCTTCTACACCAACCTGGGCACCTCCGTCCGAGAGGTGGCTGTCCAGTGCGGCGCCTTCGTCGCGGTTCGCCGACCATCACCGATGAACGCCTTCCCCACCATCAAGCTGCCACAGTCGGTTAAGATGTGGCAGCAATCCTACTTCTACGTGGAGAACGCGGACCCGGCCGCCGACTTCATCAACCTGCCGGCTTATGTAGCCGTCCCGCCTGCCGAGCCTCGGGCCAGCTAGGGCTATAAGCCGAAGCCGGTATCAATAGACGGCGTCGCTGCCATCCAACGGCTCCGGGAGCTGATTGAGACCGAAGACCTCAAGGCGTCCGACTTGCTGGTCGCCTTTGTCGAGCGCCGGGTTCTCCCGCTCCAAGACCGGCCGCACCTAATCAGCCGGATGAGCGGGCATCGTGACCCGTGCCGGCTGAGCACCAAGGAGATGCTGGCTGCCGAGGTCGCGAACTTGGTGAACGAGATCTCCGGCCTCAAGCTGGAGGGGTCTTAGAGCTTCGGCAAGCAGCCATATTCTCGCGCCGACCCGCCGCCTGCGGTAAGTTTTCCAACTCTTTTCTTTTTGATACTTCGTCTTAGTCTTGATCTTGGTGTTGATCAGCCGGCCTCTCATCATCCGAATCAGATCTATATGTCGATTGTGACGGCCGCCATCGTAGGGGCGGGTGGCGACTACCAATCGGACCGGGCCATGAGCGACGTGGACGACCCCGACTTGGGGGCGGCCGCCTTGGAGGACACCGCGACAGGCGGCGTCTACGAAGTAGGCGGCTTCGAAGAATGCGGCATCGAAACCTGGCGTGATGATGATGAAGAGGAAGAAGAGCCGCGCCCTGCGCGCGGCGCCAGCAGGGCGGACGCGAGCCCCTCCGTCGAGCCGACGGCTCGAGGCGGCACGCGTAAGTGTAAGCAAGGAGCCGTCTTGTTCGGCAGCGCGCCGAAGAAGGCCAAGAATCCAACTGCCGCGACCAGGCGGAAAGAGGCCGCAGCGAAGGCGTCCAAGTACCAGAAGCTCCCGAAGGCGCCTCCTATGGTGTCGGCGTAAGTGTCTTTCCCTTGTGTTCTTCTTTCTCATTGATTCTTTCTAAACTTCCTTTTTTTTATTTTCTTGACTTCAGGGCTCCGCTCTTTCTCGAGAAGTCGTCCGCCGCCTCCATCGTGGGGTCGGCGGAGACTTCCACCACCACCCGACGAATCGATCCGGCCCCCGACCTCCAGGGGGCGATGGTGCGAAACACGCGGGAGGCGTGCGAGGAGCGGGAAGCCGCCCGCTGGGAGAAGGCGGAGGCAGACAAGGCGGAGGCCGCCGCTTTAAAGAAGCTGGCGGAGGCCGAGACTGCCGCCGCAGCGAAAAAGCAGGCCGAGGAAGCCGCACGCCGTCAATCGGTGATATTCGTCACCCCCTTGAACTCCGCGCCGCCACCTCCAGAGCTTGCAGCGCCGACTGGGGAAGCTGGCGACGAGCACCCGGTCATGGAGAGGGACGGCTGCGACGCCGTCATGCTGGACGTAACCATGCCCCTGCCACTACCCTCTGAGGAGGCGCGAGACAAACAGCCGGCTGACCCGCTGGCGCCACCAGCCGGAGACGAGCTCGTGACAGGCCCAACTCCTGAGGTCCACACACCCTCGCGCCGCCGATTTGCAAAAGTGGCCTCGGCGCCACGCCCACTGGAGACCGGTGCCGCGAGCTCTTCGATCCCAGACGCCGAGGCGAACAGCACCGGGCCCACTGAGTGGGTGCGGGGAGGCGGGACGAGCCCTTTGAACAAGGCAATCCTGGACGTCCAAGCCAAGCTCCGCACTGAAGCCGACGCACTCAAGCGCTGCAACAGTGCGTTCCTGGAGTCGCGAGCAGCCATCCGGGTATGCTTCTTGCTTCTTTGTTTTAAATTCTTGTACTGCTTCATGGGGCGCGCCAGCGCACCCACTGGGTGTAGTCCACGAGATTCGGGCCGGCTGCTGAGCAGGCGGCTCGGAACTTTAATTGGCAAGCTCTGAGTGCTAATACTGTCTGATATCTTTGCTGCAGGATTATCATAACATCCGTGCAGCCACCTTCAACTCCAAAGTCCAGGAGTTGGATCAATGGGCCGTCGACTTGTCAGAGAGCCGGAGTAAGTCTTTTCTTTCTCCACGGGGGCGTGCTGGCGCACCCGCGGGCTGTAGTCCCCGAGATTCGGGCCGACTGCTGAGCAGTCGGGTCGGATCTTCCTGGCAACTGCTCTTCTTCTCTGTTGATATTTTATACCTTCTTTCTCCGCGGGGGCGCGCTAGCGCACCCGCGGGCTGTAGTCCCCGAGATTCGGGCCGGCTGCTGAGCAGTCAGGCCGGATCTTCTTGGCAACTATATCTCTCTTTGTTGATTGTTGATGTCCTTTTCTTCTTCTACTTTTGCAAAGATCAACACCACCCTGCAGCAGCAGCTGGGCAAAGCCAACACCGCGCTGCGTGCCAAGGAGGTGGACTGCAACAAGCTGGCCAAGGAGCGTGACCGGCTGGTCATGCAACTGGGGGAGCAGGCGGAGCTTCTCAAGAAGGCCCAGAAGGAGGCGGAGGACAAGGAGGCAAGTCTCTTTGCTGAGTTCGAGATCGAGCGCTCTGCCTGGACCGACAAGGAGGCAATGATGACAGCCGGCTTTGGCGAGACTGAAGACATGGTCGACGCTAAGCTGCCTTCTTTACTCTTTCTTCGAGCCGCCGGCTTCTGATCAAGCCGACTTCTTGTTTCTGATCTGACTCTTTGCTTTTTTGTCCGAGAAGACTTCTTCCCAGGTCACTCTGGTGCTGCCAACCAGGCTATTGAGGCCGATCACGAAGGACGGAGGGCAGAAGGTGAGGAGATCGCCGCCGACGCCCCCTGCACTCTTCGCGAGCAGCTTCTCAACATCCAGGCTCGTCTTCGGCCGACTCATCAGATGCTGCGCCGCCTTCAGTGTGTCGGCGCCCAGGCGATCGCCACCCTGTGGCCGGACATGTCGGCTCTGCGCACATCCAACCGGACTGCCGACTGGCTGGAGGTGGCGGCCGGCCGCCTTGAGGCGTGGAAGGGCTCCTCGGCCCGGGCCAAAGCACGCCGGGCCTTGGGGTTCATCAATGCGTGGTACCCTGGGCTAAATATAGCCCATTTGACCACGTTTCGATAGGAAGCCCAGGAGGAGCTGGTGGCAGTGGAGGGTGATCTTGTCAAGCGGGCAGCGGCAATCGTCGAGTACACCAACACCAGCATCTTCATCCCGGAGCTAGCCGAGAACGGTGCCGAGGCACCACTAGAGTGGTTCGGGCTGAGCCCGGAGGCTGGCGAGGACTCGGCCGAGGTGATCGACTCCAGCGACGAGGGAGAAGACGAAGAGGAGGAGGAAGGTGAAGAGGAGGCGCCAGAGATCGGAGCGTGTAACACCCCAATAATTTAATCATATTTTCATTAAGTAGAATTTGGCCAGGAATAAAATTTTGAATTATACCAAGTCATTTATTAATTTCGGAGCTTTTTATATTTTCTATTTTACAAAACTCTTCCCTCCATAGAAAATTATTTTTGTAGAATGTTGTGGTCCTTGTTTGTTCTGTAAATCATTTCATTTATATCATAAACAACATTAGGGAATATTTTCATAATAAAATTTGCCATAAGTAATTCTTAAAAAACATTTTCAGTACTTGAAATGCTTCTGTTGCACTACAAGTATTTTAAATAATTGTTTCAAAATCCCACAAATTTTTTGAGATGTCAGATGATGGCTATAAATCACTTTTGAGCAAAAACCTAACTATGTCTTTTGAAAATTTTCAGAGAAACATCCTCTTTTCAATTCTGTCCCATTTTTGAGTTACAACTGCAATCCTAATCTTCCTAGCTCCATTAATTCTGAAACTCTGCCATCCTCTAGTCCTTCCAACCAAAACCTTAACTCCAGGAGATCAGCTCTATTTGAATCTTTGAAGTCCACCAAAACCTCCTCTGAAGTTTCTGTCCAGAACTGAATTCTACTAAAACTTGCACTAGCAAGTTTCTCATCTTGCCAAAATAACTCCATTATCAACTCTATCATCTAAAGAGACTCCATCCTGCCAAGTTTCGAATCCAACAAAGTCTCCTAGCTAGCTTTAGCATTCTGTCGAGCACCTTATGGTCATGACAGAAAATTTGCAACTCTCTAACCCACACTAGACACTTGGTCATTTGGCCAAACCAACATGTCCATCACCCTTGCCACATTGGGACTCATCATCCTGTCAAATATCAACTCCATTAGAGCAACGTAGGCCACCGAGACATTTTGTCGAGCACGCTACGTGCATGTCCAGAGCGTGTCCAGAGCGCGTATTTTGCATGCGTTGACACCGAGCTGCTGCCACCGCTCAGCCGCCTCCCCTTCTCAACCTGATCCTCCGCTGGATCAAACTGACCAGATAGAGGCTCGCCAACACCTCCACTTGGCCCCTAGCACCATCCACCGCCGTCCACGACGACCAGGACCGCCGCCCGACGAGTACGCCTTCGCCACATCTCCGTCCGAGCCCCTTTCTCTTAAATGCCAGCGGCTCGAGCTCATCCGCAGCTCACCGACCTCACAAGCAACACATCGGCCACGCCTACCTCGCCAACACCCACATGTTCGCCTTGAATGGCCGCCGCCGCCGTGTCCATCCTCTGGAAGCCACGTCACCCCTCTTCCCGCCTATTTAAGCTTTCCCCGAGCCCTCTCAGTCCATCACCACCTCTCTCCCTCCCTCACTGATCCTCCCGTAGTAGCAGAAAGACCAGAGATGGCCATCTTCTTCTTCTCCGACAACCACAGCCGCCGCCTCTGTCCCGATCATTCCAGCACGACCAGGGCCTCCCCCTCTCCACTCTCTTCACCAGAAGCTCTCCCTTCATCCCTCGAATCCACCCCCATGCTCTATTTTGGTCAGGGGCCACCGTAGGCGAAATCCCCATCCCACCCGACGCCGTCGTCCGCTGGAGAGCTCGCCGTCGGTGACTCTGTCCACTTCGGCGACCATCACGGGTACCCATGGGACCGTCTCAACCCGCTGAGCCCGCGGATGGCCTCGGTTTTCCAAATGGAGCCACCTATCACCGGCGAGCCTCATCGAAGCTCCGCCTCCGTTCTGTCAGAGGAGATGGCGCGCATGTGGACTAGTCAAAACTGAACGGTGGGCCAGGCGGGCCCACTGTCAGTGACCCAGCGCCGCGCCAGCTTGTCTTAAGTGGAGACGGGTTCTATTGAAGTTGCTTTCCCGCGTGGAAAGCGTATTGTTGTGAGTACGCCTTCGACATCGCAGCCCTCCCGCGCGGTCGAGCGATTGGTCTTGGCCTAGTAGCGCCAGGCGGCTATATCGCGCCCAGGGCGTGTTTCTGCTCAGCCCATCATAGTAATATATGTTTCCCTTTTTATTTTCCATCAGATTTCAAATAATTCCACAGCATCCATTTCACATCCAAATTTGATGATTCGAATTTCTGCCTACTCCTGCAATCATTCTGTATTTATCCGGTGAGGGTGAACATTTTTCCTAGGCCTAGTTTTTGTTGGATCTACTAAATAGTCCATTTCCTTTAATATTCCAGCTTAGTAAATCCATAGGAAAAATCATATGAACTCCAACTGACTTGATTCTTTTTCTGTTATTTCTCAAATTTCATCTAGTTCATTTTAGTATTTATTTCAAAATTTTCCAAACAACTTTTATGTACTATTTTGGGATTTTGTGGTAATTAAAATATTTTGAAAATAGGAAATGGAGGGGAGATATAATTTTCAAAGTTTTGGAGTGCACCCAATCTTTCTGCATGCTCAAGGCAAGCATCTTGAACACATGATATGGTGAATGCATAATGTTCGTTTGCATGTATAATTGAATTATGAATATATTCAACTCATATGAAATTTGCATAGTATTGGTCATACATGCATGATTCCCCTTGATGGTATTCTATCTCCATTTAAACATGAAGTATGAGTGAGTACGACTATTTTCATGTATGGTATATGCCTGTGTTGGTCCAGGCTAATTTGCAGGATGAATCAGACACGAGAAAAGTAACCGTGAGACTGAAATCTCGTTGTGACGAGAATGATCAGTGAGGGTATGTTGAGACATACCAATGGTGACCCTGTTGGGTACTGCGAAGGAATTGTGTTGTGCTAACCACTGCAGGGAAACTTACACCTCCTGAGTTGACCTTAGATCGAGTCTTGTTCCGGCAACCCCCATACTTGATTCGTGCTACCACATGCCCCTGCCAAAGGTAGGGTATGGTTCAGTAAGTTGATAACTCCTTTCCTGCACACACCGTATAGAGAGGCCATAGGAAATGATACTACTGGACCCAATAGTCATGTCACTTGGTTCGGGGGCATGAATGGCCGGTCTGGGACCGAAGCTGAATGTTCATGCTGTTGGAGGCCGTTGCATGAGGCCTTCCCACTTAGAGTTTTACTTTATCATTGTTTTGGGTGATCCCTCGCTTGATGGACTAAAGCTGGTATGTGTGGGTCAGGTGTGTTTTCATCCCAAAGACCGTAATCGGAATTAGTCAACGTCTTGGGGTTGACTAAAGAAATCCTTTACTTGTGGGTAAAGAGTACACCCTCTGCAGAGTTATATCTATTCGAATAGCTGTGTCCATGGTTAAGGACTACAGTCTCGGTTGGTCAAGTGTTGGTCTTAGTGTCAATCTCCGGGGGAAATACTTAAATTGACCATGGTTCGTTCTGCAGGGTAATTACTGTCACTACTGGTGCCGTTATGAATATTATTGTTGACATGAATATTGTTGTGGACTAACCGTTCCCTCTTATGTGCAATTGTGAGCATCTCTTGGGATGGCTAGTCCACCTGAATGCTCATGTTATTTTCTTATAAGCCCTTTATGAGGCGTCGCTTCAGACACCCGACTGTGGCGTGTATTTTCAAGACCTCTCGTGGCGTCGCTTGAGTTCTCGGGCGGTCCTGTCTCGCCCGACTCTCTTTTAGACACCCGTTTGGCATTTCTTTTCAAGCCCCCTCGTGGTGTCGCTTGAGTTCTCGGGCGGTCCTGTCTTGCCCGATTCTCTTTTAGATGCCCGTTTGGCATTTCTCTTGGAATTTCTCGGGCGGTCCAACGCCCGACGTTCCGTTTCATTTCTTTGATTTACTAATAACATGACTTATTTATCCTTCCACACCGTATGAATATTTTTCATGCCATGCTTTGAATTCTCAATCTGCACATGCGTATAATTTAATTCATCATGAGCATATGCATCCTCTATATCTTTTGTTCTTGATGTTTGCGAGTACATTCAAACGTACTCATTGGCTTGTCCCTGGCTATTGTCTTGGCCAGATCATGGCTCAAAGAGGAGCATTGTGAAGACACCCCGCAACCTAGGATTTGGAGATAGCAGCCACGCGAGATAGGAGTTATCCGGGTCAGCTGTTCCCGTGGGAATGGAGTTCCATCAGCGTTGGAGATCCACGAGTCGCTTCCATTATCTGCCATTAGAAATCATTATTGTACTCAATGGACCTGTAAGGTCTTGTACTCAAATCCTTGTAATTGCTTGGAATTCTGTACCAAGGAAATACCCACCAGCAACAGTAATCCTGGGGCTGGTGGTGACATAAGGGTCGTTTGCTGGGAATTTATGTCCCAGAAATCCGGCCCCGACAGAGCGGACGGCCAGCCTCAACTCGACCGCGCCTCCAGCAACGAGCCACGCCCAAGCGAGCCGGCTGCTGCTGAAGGCGACCAAGTGGAGACCGACCAGCCGACCGCTCAACCAGCCGGCACCACCGACTCCTCCATTCCGCCGAACCCGTCTGTTGCTTCATAGGCTGCCATTTTACCTTCGTTTCTTCCTGCTTATCAGTCTCAACAAACTTTGTTAACTTTGCACAATTCCACCCGCGGGGTGTATTTCAAAACTCTCGTTGGATGTCGGCCAAAGGCCTTTTGATGTGTAAATATTTTTGCCGTGTTCTATCTTTCCTTGCTTTCTACTCTTTGGCTTTTTTCCTTTGTTGCCTTCCCTTGGTTGTCGTCTTGCCAGCCGAACAGCCGCTCTACGAACTGTGGCTGGGTCAAGTACTTAGCCACTTTCGGGGAGGCAAGTACTTAGCCGATTAGAGTTTTCTAGCAAGTTAAGTAGAAGCCGGCCGACCGGCTGCTTGACAACTGGTCAGTGGGGCGGGAAGCCGGCTTGGACTATGTGTATGCTTTGGGTCCTTAGCCATTTTTCATGCAGACACCCTTTCTGCCTTAACTCCTGCCGACCGAACAGTCGCTCTGCGAGCTGTGGCTTCTGGCAGGAGAAAGCTTAGGTGCCAACACATTACTTGTCCGGCTGCAGGAAGCATTTCATAGTACAAGGTGGCAAGTCCACGGGTCGACTGGTCAAACCCGGTGCCAGACGGACTAATGAAATAACACAAATGACAGGCGTAATACTTCATATAGATAAAAGAGGGCAGTCCCTGAGCTCTTCTCGGGGGACCCGGAGTCTTCGTACTTAATACAAAAGTTGGCGTGGTACATACTGCATCAACTGTAAAACCTTCGCAGGAGGTTCACATTCCATGGTCGCTCCGTCTCCTTGCCAGAGTCATCCCTTTTGCGTGCTTGAGGCTTCTGAGCATCGATAAGGTAGTAGGAGTCGTTGCCCAACACCTTGCTGATGATGAAGCGGCCTTCCCAAGGTGCCGAGAGCTTGTGCTGGCCGGTTGTTCGCTGGATTAGCCAGAGCACAAGGTCTCCTTCTTGGAAGGATATTGGCTTGACCTTTCGGTTGTAGTATCAGCGCAGGCTCTGCTGGTAGATGGTGGACCAGCTGAATGCCAACAGCTGGCCCTCTTCTAGCAGATCGACGTCGTCTTGTCGTGCTTCTTCTGCCTCCTCCTAGGTGTACATGGTGACTCGAGGGGAGTCGAATTCTATGTCCGTCGGGATGACGGCTTCGACACCGTAGACGAGGAAGAAAGGCGTAAAGCCAGTTGACTTGTTCGGAGTTGTGCGCAGTCTCCAGAGGACGGCCGGCAGCTCGTCAATCCAATAGCCGGCCGACCGCTCCAGAGGCTCGACCAGCCGGGGCTTGATGCCGGATAAAATGAGGTCGTTTGCTCGCTCCACCTGGCCGTTTGACTGCGGATGGGCAACGAACGCTAGGTCCAGTCGGATGCCCTACGTCGCGCAGAAACGGGCCAAGGCGCCTTTGGCAAAGTTTGTGCCATTGTCGGTGATGATGTTGTGTGGTATGCCATACCGGATGGTGATGTCGGAGATGAAGGTCACAGTAGTCGGACCATTCAACTTCTTAATTGGCTTTGCTTCTATCCACTTGGTGAACTTGTCCACTTCGACAAGCAGATGAGTCATGCCGCCACCTGCCGTATTGAATGGTCCCACCATGTCCAGGCCCCAAACGACAAAGGGCCAGGCAATGGGAATAGTCTTGAGTGCAGAAGCCGGCTGATGTGGCTTTGAACGAAACTTCTGGCACCCTTTGCATTTCTGGACCAAGTCCTTGGCGTCTTCTAGAGCAGTTGGCCAGAAAAAACCATGGCGGAAAGCTTTGGCCACGAGTGCTCTTGAAGCTGCGTGGTGACCACACTCGCCTTGATGGATATCTTTGAGGATTGCTTGGCCTTGCTCCGGCTCTACGCAGTGCTGATAGACACCAATGACACTGCGCCTCACAAGCTCTCTGTTGACTATGGTGTACGCTGCTGCCCGGCGTTGCACTTGCCGGGCCGAGATCTCATCAGTCGGCAGCTCTTTGTTCACCAGAAAGTTGAGGATGGGTTGGGCCCATGAAGGTGCTGCAATTTCTTCGGCTACTAGGACTGCTACTTGCACGAGGGCGGTTGGGCCGGGAGGCGGCGGGTTGGAGTCGGCTGCCGCTTGCTGAGTCGATGAGGTCCCCGGGCCGACTGCAACAGTCCCCGGGTCGCCTGCCAAATTCCCCGTGCCAGCTGCTGGGGTCCTCAAGTCGGATCCGACTGCTTCAGGAGGAGCCGACACAAAGATGGAATCCGACTCTAGCGATGGCTTGATAGACGGCTTGAGGAGGCGTTGTAGGGCGACACCGGCTGGTATTGCTTGCCGGGTGGAGCCGATTCGTGTCAAGGCGTTAGATTGCTCATTGTCATTTCTTGGCACATGGAGGAACTCTCACCCTTCGAAGTATCCGCTGAGTTGCTGGACAAAGAAACGGTAGCTTGCCATGTTTGAATACTTGGCGTCCCAGTCACTAAACGACTGCTGGACCGCCAGGTCGGTATCTCCATAACACAGGATCCGACGAATGCCGAGTTCCTTGGCAAGCTGAAGCCCGTGAATGAGTGCTTCGTATTCAGCAACATTATTGGAGGCGGCAAAGTGAATTTGCAGCACATATATGAGCTTGTCGCCTTTGGGAGAGGTGAGGACGATGCCAGCTCCCAAACCGGTGCGCATCTTGGAACCATCAAAGTGCATTCGCCAATGAGTGGAATCATGCGCTGGCAGCAGGTACTGGGTCTCGGCCCAGTCGACGAGGAAGTCGGCCAGTGCTTGTGACTTGATGGCGGTGCGAGGCTGGTAGTAGATGGTGGAGGGGGCCAAATCTATGGCCCATTTGGCCACTCGGCCTGAGGCATCTCAGCTTCCAATGATCTCGGCAAGTGGAGCTATGCAGACCACAGTGATTGGGTGCTCCTGGAAGTATGGCTTTAGTTTCTTGGCAGCAAAGTGCACGCCATAGCGCATCTTTTGGTAGTGCGGGTAGTTCTGCTTGGAGGCGGATAGTACTTCACTCAGGTAATACACCGGCCTCTGGACTAGTAGAGCTTTGCCTTCTTCCTTGCGTTCCACCACTACGACTGTGCCGACCACCCGGCTGGTGGCGGCGATGTAGAGGAGCATGGGCTCCTTAGGAGTCGGGGCCGCCAGGACAGGCGGAGTGGTCAACATCTTCTTGAGCTAGAGAAAAGCTTCATCCGCCTTGTCGTTCCACTCGAAAAAGGTGGTCTTCTTCATGAGCTGGTACAGGGGAAGAGCCTTCTCGCCCAGCCGACTGATGAAACGGCTGATGGATGCCAAGAAGCCGGTAAATTTTTGTCAGGATGGCCTTGATCTTCACAGGGTTGCACTCTATGCCGCGCTCTGAGACCAGAAAGCCAAGAAGCTGGCCGGCTGGCACTCCAAAGACGCATTTCTCCAGGTTGAGCTTGATTTGAAATCGACGCAAGTTCTCAAAGGTCTCCTCGAGGTCTTCTAGTAACGTTCCTTGATTTTCCGTCTTCACCACCACATCATCCACATAGACGTGGGTGTTTCTGCCGAGTTGCTTGAGGAGACACTTCTGCATGCAACATTGAAACGTGGCGCCGACATTTCTCAAGCCGAATGTCATGGTTAGGTAACAGAAGGCTCCAAATGGCGTGATGAAGGCGGTCTTCAGCCTGTCGGCCGGGTTCAACTTGATTTGGTGATACCCTGAGTATGCATCCAAAAAGCTCAACAGCTCGCATCCGGCTGTGGAGTCACTTGGTCGATTCTTGGCAGAGCAAATGGATCTTTGGGGCATGCTTTGTTTAGGCTGGGATAATCAATACACATGCGCCACTGCTTGTTCTTCTTCAGCACTAGGACCGGGTTGGCTAACCACTCTGGAAAGAATACTTCCATGATGAAGTCGGCTGCTAGAAGCCGGGCTATCTCTTCTCCAACAACTCTTCTCTTCTCCTCCGATAGGCGGCGCAAGGGCTGCCTGACTGGCTTGGCATCGGATCGGACGTGTAGCTTGTGCTCGGCGAATTTCATCGGAACACCCGACATGTCCTTGAGAGACCCTGCAAAGATGTCCCAATTCTCACGGAGGAAATCGATGAGCTCGCCTTCCTATTTGCTGTCAAGGTTTGCACCTATGACAGCGTGCCTCTCCGGGTGCTCTGGGTCCAAGGGTATCTTCTTTGTCTCCTTCGCCGGCTTGAACGAGCCCTCGACTTCTGACTCCTTGGGGTTGGGTGACATTTCCGGCTGCTTGCCGGCCATCGCCACAACCCGGTCAAGGAGCCGCTTCTTAGCCGCGATCACGAGGGACTCGGCTAACTGGCTGCTCTCTGCTGCGCAGGCGGACGACTTCTTGTAGTCCCCTGCTATGGTCAGGATTCCCTTGGAGCTCGGCATCTTCATCTTGCATAGTGGGGGACCGCCATGAACTTGGCCAGGGCAGGCCGGCCAAGTAATGCATGATAAGGGCTCTCAAGGTCCACCACCTCAAACCAGACTGACTCTCGGCAGAAATGATTTTTGTCCCCGAAGAGGACATCTATCTGAGTCTTGCCAATTGGTGAGCAAGAAAGGCCAGGAACTATGCAATGGAAAACAGTCTGGCTGGGCTGAAGATGTCTCTGCTTGATTCCCAACTTCTCCATGGTATCTTTGTACAGAATGTTGATGCTGCCGCCGCCGTCTATCAGAACTCAGGAGAAGCGAGCAGCTCGCCTCTCCGTGGCAAATGTGGCATCCAACACCAGAGGATAAGAGTCGGGATTGAGCATCACCTCCGGGTGGTCGGCTCTGCTCCAGCTGATGGGCTCCTCAGACCAATGCATGAATTTCGGGGTCTCTGATGCTACTGCATTTACTTCTTATTGCTGCTGCTGTCTGTTGCGCTTGTCGTCAGCCATGCTGGTGAACACGACATAAGCTCCATGCTCTTCAGGATAATCATCTTGTATGGCGCCGACTGGCCGAGCTGCTGGCTGCTGTGGAGGAGGAGGCGGCGGGCCGACTGGTGGAGGGGGCTGGAGTCCGTCACCCTTGGCAATCCTGGTGAGCCAATGGCACTTCCGAGTGGTGTGATTGGACGACTTAGCACCGCTTTGGAACTTTCAGGGTGCATCAAGAGTCTACTCGTACGAGAAGGCGGGCAGCTAGTTGGGCTTGCCACCCTTCTGGCGTTTGGGAGGAGGCTGCCCTTCTGGCTGTTGATCTTCGACTGTTGCCACCTGCCGGCTCGTGGGAACCGGCTGCATGGCCTTGCGCTTGTTGTCGTTCGGTTGTTGTCGCCGACTGGCCTCACCAGTCGGGGTCCGAGGAGCTTGAGGGGCCACCTTGCCCGACACATTGACTTGAATATCCGCCTTCATGGAGGAGTCGCTGTGGCGTACTTTTCTGCTATGATTAGCAGTTCATCGTGGGTCGCCAGCTCATTGCAGAGAAGCTTGTGCTTGAGGAGGGTGCCCTCTCAGCACCCGACAGTGAAGTACTCGATGGCCTGCACCTCATGCACGCCCTCGCAAGAGTTGCACAGCTCGGCCCAGCGTGTGAGGTAGTCGCGAGTCGACTCGTTGGGGTCTTGGACGCACAAGGAGAGCTGGCGAGGCTTGGGCGGCCGCTTGTACGTGCTGGTGAAGTTGCGGATGAATGCTTCAGTAAAATCAACCCAGCTGTTGATGCTGCGGGGCTTCAGGCTGTTCAGCCATGTCCGGGCCATGCCCTGGAGCATGAGCGGAACGTACTTCACGGCAACGCGCTTGTTGCCGTTGGCGATGCTGACGGCTGTGGAGTAGTCGACCAGCCAGTCCTCCGGCTTCACGGAGCCGGTGTACTTGGGTGTATCTCTCGGGAGAGTGAACCCTTTGGGGAAGGGCTCATCTTGGATGCGAGGGGCAAAACAAGGCGGACCCAGCTCATCTTCTTCTTCTAGCGCCAGGGATCGATTGAGGCGATCGATCCGATGGCGGGCATCATTTTCTCCGATTCCTTCTCGGCGGCCAAGGCGGTCGCCGAGTGATGGGTGATCAACAAGCGGCGGGGAAATGCGCCTCTCCCTACGGGGAGAGGAGGCGACAGTCATCTCGCCGCCGCACTGCTCTCGGGCGGCCGTCTTGGTCGCGCTCGATGGTGATGTGAGTCTGGCTGCGGCTGGCCGCCGGCTCCTTGTCTCTTCTATCATGGACGCCACCAGTCGGCGTCCGGGAGGTCGCGCCTTGATCTCGGCGAGGAGGCAGGTCGTTGTTTCGCCGGTTGGGCGCTTCAGTGCGGCACCCGGCATCTTGCTGCTCAGCAGCCGCGTCGAGGAGCTGCTGGACTCGGTCCGTCATGTGGCGACCCTCGTCGCCCTCGAGCGTGTCTAGCTCGTCTCTTTGCAGGCGTGGCATATACGGGACAATCTGTCCCGAACATGCTGGCGATGGTTGCGCCATGCTGCCGAACCAAGCCAATGCAGCTAGGCCCACCAGGAGCTGGTGTGCCATCGACATCATGGTCCATCTCCCGCTGGTAGGCCACCGAAAGGCGTCTCATGCTGGCTAGCCGGTTGGCGCTCTCGACGAGCTGGACGCGGCGCACTTCTAGCGTCTCAGCGTCGGCGTCTTCTGGGATAGGCGCAGCCAGGTCTTGCATCGCCGCCTGCAACGGATCCTGGCCACCTCCGCTAGAGTGCTCGCCGTGGCTGATGACGAGCACCTCCGTGACGGTGCTACCGCCGCTGTCCGCGCGAGGAAGCGGCTCGTCGTAGACCACCACGTTGGAGGGGAACGCGTCAAGCGACGCCATGCCGGAGTCGACCAACATCGGGTCGGTGGAGCCAACCGACTCCAAGTCAGCAGCAGGCTCGCTGGCAACGTGGAGCTGATCGAGGAGGCTCACGAGCGGCTCTCGGGGCCATTGGTGCCCGCATCAGACGCGGGCTTGTCGGAGAGGCGAATCTCACCAACAAGATCAGCGAGGCAGCTTGCCGCGCAGGCAACCTCCGCGCCATGCAGTGCGCCGGCGCAGATGCCGTCTCGCGTGCCGGGCTGGCTGCGCTCGCCAGGAAGGAACAGGGTTCCCGTCCAGAACAGGTCTCCGGGAGATGGTGCACCTGGCCCCATGATGGGTGCCAAATGTCAGGGGTTGGGTGCGACATATGCCAATGGATGGCTTATCATGGTGGGAGCGAGTAGAACGTCGCTGGTGCCTGGAAGAGGGATAAGACGTAGACACGAACGCCGGTGCACTTTACCCAGGTTCGGGGATCTCCTAGGAGATAACACCCCTAGTCCTGCTCTGCGGGGTCTTCGCATGATCACTAAGGCACTAGTGAGTACAATGGTGCTCCTCGAGCTGTATGCTAGAGGTAGAAGAAGGCAATGCCTGCTCTCCTCTCCCCCTAAGTGTGAGTCTAATTCTAACAGGTTCCAACCCTTTGCAAGGGTGCCCTGGGGGGTTTATATAGGCCTGCCCCCCAGGGGTACAATGGTAATTTGGCCGAGTGTAGGACCCGGCTATCAGTCTCTCTGGTCACTGGCTTCTCCGCCGACTGTTGGGGCCCGCCGCCTGGTGGGCCCCACCGGCTGGTCTGGTACGGAGCCGACAGGCCGCCTCCGCCGCTCATGGGTCTTGCCGGCTGCGGATTGCTGTAGCCGTGATGCTAATGATGCTTGCTTGGTCAGGGGAGCGTGGCTACAGTCCCGCCGCCTGGCGGGAGATCACTGTAGCCACCCCCGCGTCTTATCTGGTTAATGGTGCATGGGGCCCCGAGGAAGGAACGGGCCGACTGCTGAGAGCCGACCTCCCTCGGGTCCGACTGGTGAGGCCTCCGCCGTCTTCCGGGTTCTCGCTGACCGGCAGGGCCTGCCATCTTCGGGCCGTACTGACAAGCGGTCGTGGGAACAGGGTTTTGCCTGTTAGGAGTGACATCAGGGGCGGAGTGGCAACAGTGCCGCGCTGGGAGGAGATCTCCGTCGGTATGGAGCACTATGGCCACGCCCGACCCTGGATACGGGGGAATGGGCTAGACTGCAGCCACACCCTGTCTTGTCTTCTTAATGGGGGCGCAGACTTTGAGGGCGCCATGGGCTGACTGCTAGGGGCCAGCCTCTCTGGAGACCGCCAGCTAGGAGTCGGCCCGTCTTGGAGCCGCCTTCCTTAGTATGGCCGCCTTCTGGCAGTCGTCGGTTCGGCCAGCCGGCCGCCAGAAGGCGGAGCTCTATCTTGACACCCTGAGGGGTACATCCGACCCTGATGTTTTGAAAGGCTCTAGGGCTCGGGTTAGGCTACCCGTGGCCCATTACTCCGACACTAGCTCAAGCGGACTATGTGCAAGGCTATTTGCCCTTGATAGGTTTTCTATTTTACCGAGCTCATGGTGGTTGTTGGGAGACCGGGTCATAGAATCGACTGTCGTACTATCAAGGGGGGCTCTCAAGTGAGTAGCTTGATCATATCGTTTAGAGAGCTCAAACCACTGCGTTCTTGCATCGTCTTTCTTGGTTCTTGCTTGGTGTTTCTCTTTGTGAGTTTTAGAGCTCATGAAAACGAAGTTCATATGCATCTTCTATGATGTTTTAGGTGTTGGAATTTTTGTCGGTGCTTCAATCATAGAGGTTTCACATCTATATATCATTGCCTTTTTTGCTGCCTCTTCATCGTTGTTTGGATAGTACTCATCGTCATCTATCCAACAAGCTTGAGTTTGCTCAATTCTGAGCTAATATGCAGAAGTTATGGCAGTTCTGGTTTTCTTGTTGCATTTGTTTTGCTTGGGGCTTGCTTGATGCACCCCTGCGGTAGTACCGCTCTGGGCAGCGGTAGTACCGCTTGTAAGCGGCCGTACCATCCAAGTCAGCGCTCAGCCCCATTCCCCCCTCTCGCCCTTTTTAGGCCGGCCCATGTGCAGGGCGCCTTTTATTTTTGATTGTGTTTTCCCACTCTTTTCTTTTCCTCTTTTGTTTCCTCTTATTCTTTAAATAATTTGGGATTTCAAAAAAGTTCCAATTTTAATAAATTGTTCAAGAAATCCTAAAATTTTTGATGGATTTATTTTTTATTGATTTATAAGAAATGTTCGCATATTTAAAAAATGTTCAAAGTTTTAAAATAAATGTTCTAGAAGTCAATAAAATGTTCATGATTTGGAAAAAAATGTTCATGTATTCATAAAATGTTCGTGATTTTCATTTTTCGCGCTCTAAAAAAATGTTAATGAATTACTATTACACACACACACACACACTTGACCCCGAGACGGCAAAAGGGTTGCAATCCCCTTGTCTTGCTTTCAAGATTGAACTCAAATGATAGAAATAGATAGTTGATGAGTGATACTTTTACACTCATTTCACCTTTGTTTAAAATGAGATATTTCAATTAAAAAGAGACATTCACTCTGATATTGGTACTAATGATTAATGAATGCAAAGGATTCCATAAATCCTCTATTTGATGTGCTTCCACGGGAAATGGGCTAAAAAGGGAAGAAATCTCGTGTGGAAATGGAATGGAAGAAGAATGGGGGAGGAAGGAATCACGAAGAGACGTCTGCGCGGAAACAACACAAAAGACGGTGTTCCATATGGGCACGAGCGCCCATATGGCGTGGATTCCTAGGTAGATCGTCCAACCCAACAACTTTCATTGAATGGCCCCCATAGAAATGTGAACAGAGAGACGAGCATAGAGCACAGAAGGCAAAACCTCTTCATCATCCTCATCCTCATCCGCAAACCCTAGCCGCCGCCATATCCATAGCCATCTCCACCACCTCCATAGTGCTCATCCATCCCATTCATACTTGTAATCATGCATCACACAAAGCGTCCATGGTAAAACATATTGCAATCAATCAATCTCAAGATGTGTTCTTCAATGTTTTTTCCCGCGATCTGATCTCCATGTGTGAGTAGTTCGGTAACGTATGGGTTGAGGCATAAGCCTTGCAGCCTGAGGTATTTGTTGAGGGGATCAATGGAAGACTTTGATATAATGTCACGTATGTGTGAAATAAAATTATCCCATGAATATATCTCTTGTCTTGTCCGTGATCTTCATCCATGTAGGTACCCAGGATCATGGAGATCGAGCACCAGTGAGGCTTGCAGCAAGGAGACCATGAAGTGTTATACCGATCACCGATGACAATAAGGTTTAGTAGGGTAACATGATCATATCCTTGGGGAGAAATGAGGTGTAGTCATTAAACGCCCAAAGCTCTTGTCTGATTTAATTATCTTAATTATCAAGGTAACCCCGTGCGATGGTAGGGTCTATGGCAGGACAGTTGATTCTTGATGCAAGACTCGTGCCGGTCAAGATGTTATTTGAACACAACCCCGCTTTGATCCGTTGCAAACACATCTCGACGGGTGACTTCCAATGCATAAACTAATATCATATTTGATACCATCGCAAATACAAGGTTGTAAGCATAAGACCTCATACCCGTACCTCTTTTTATTATAAGTGTTTGAATCACTATTTGTTTGCGGATCCAATAAAGCTGAATTTGACACTTTAACGACAGCTTGCTAGAGACCATTAATAATCCCCAAGTGCAAGGAATCATCGTAGAAATTTCCAAAGATGGAAGTGATAAGTATGGAGTGTCGAACCCACAAGGAGCTAAAGGTAAGATGAATATTCTCTCAAGTCCTATCTGCCACTGATACGACTTTACATACACCAAACATTTGCTTCCATCTAGAAACGGGAAATAAAACTACATTGTGGGTATGAAGAGGATAGCTTTGCATGATAACGGAGAACTAAAATATAAAAATAGGTGTTGTTAACATAAAGTTAGAATATATTATAGTATATTACAAATAGCGAGTGTGGAATAATGATGGGTCGGTGTGCGGAATTGTCCTAGGCAATTTTTAGCAAGATCGGTAATCATTATTGCAATTTCATATGAGGGAGAGGCATAAGCTAACATACTTTCTCTACTTGGATCATATGCACTTATGATTGGAACTCTAGCAAGCATCCACTACTACTAAAGATCATTAAGGTAAAACCCAACCATAGCATTAAAGTATCAAGCCCCCTTTATCCCATACGCAACAACCCCCTTACTCGGGTTTAAGCTTCTGTCACTCTAGCAACCCACTATATGCGAATCATGAACGTATTGCAACACCCTACCGTGGGAATCCTAACGTGTGTGCGGCACGGAAGGCACCATAGTACAACACCAAAATAAAACGTACAACTCAAACCAATCTAGATCATCAATCAACCTAGAGACAAAAGAAATCTACTCAAAACAGCATAGGATGGCAACACATCATTGGATCATAATATGTAGCATAAATCACCATGTTCAAGTAGGGGATTACAACGAGGTGCGGGAGAGTGGACCGTCTAAAAGAGACGAGGAAAGTGATGTTGATGAAGACGATCACCGCGACGATGGTTCCCCCGGTAGCACTCCGACGCCACGGAGAGAGAGAGGGGGAGAGGGTCTTCCCCTTGTGCTTCCTCCTCCATGGCTTCCCCCTAGATGGGGAGAGGTTCTCCCTCTGGTCCTTGGCCTTCATGGTGATGATGGCCCCCTTCGGCTTCCTCCTCCATGGCCTCCGGTGATGATGGCCCCCTCCGGTAGGGTGCCAAAGAGGGCCTAGATTGAATTTTCGTGGCTACAGAGGCTTGCAGCGGTAGAACTTCCGATCTAGGTTTCTTTCTAGGGGTTTTGGTATTTATAGGAATTTTTGGCGTTGGTCTCACATCAAGGGGGTCCACGAG
>NC_041382.1:96241370-96305389 GCF_002162155.2 Triticum dicoccoides | reverse complement strand
CCCCCTACCTTGCCGTTGCCTCGGGACTCTTTTGGCCCAACTCCGATGCCTCAGGGGTCTCTTTTGGTCCATAAAATATCACCATAAATTTTCAGCCCATTTCGAGAACTTTTATTTCTGCACAAAAAACGACACCACGGTAGTTCTGCTAAAAACATCGTCAGTCTGGGTTAGTTACCAAAACCATATAAAATTGTTGTAATCATGGCATCAATACTTCATAAATTATAGATATGTTGGAGACTTATCAACTATCGCTTCAAGGAAATCTTCCTCTCATGGGTTCGATAACCCATGTTCACCTCTGGGGAAATAGGTGTGGGATACTCTTTTCTGTTCCAATATCGAATCAATAAAAAGGAGATATCAATAGTAGCAAAAGTAGCACGACAAAAAAGTAGCAGTTGTGTAGAAGCATTCCATTAATGGAGAATAGGCCCAAAGGGGCATATTTTCACTAGTGGAATCTCTCGAAAATAGGCGGATGCTGTGGTAAGAAAATTACAGTTGGGCAATTAACCGAATTGCAATATTCATGACTATAATCATTTATGGCGTAATCTCATACAAGCTTTACATCTATGATAAGTAGACCATTAATTTAACTTCATCTACTACTAATAATCCACCACAATACCTCTATCTAAGCATGCATATCAAGGTATCAACTTTGCAAGCACAATATTGCAATAAGCAAGATCACATAATGTAGATAGGAAGAAGTCAATCAATATGGAAAAACCACATCGTTTTACCTTCAGTGGCAACAAACAATACAAGTCTTGGCCCTTATTGTCACTGGGTTAGATCACCGCAAGATTGAACCCACCACACATCATCACCCCCTCTGAAGAAAAACTCATCAAACTTGCCCAAATGATGTCGCTTGAAACTGCGTCGGTATTTCAAAGAGGAAGGGATGATGTAGTACAGCTACGGTAGGTATTTCCCTCAGTTATGAAACCAAGGTTATCAATCCAGTAGAAGAACCAAGCAACACTATGTAAACGGTACCTGCACACAAAGAACAAATACTTGCAACCCGACGCTTATGAGGGGTTGTCAATCCCTCTACAGGTAACAATGCCAGAAATTATCAAGTTGAAGGGATAAAATTTGTGTATATTGGATAAATAGATCTCGATAAAACACGAAATAAAATAAGTAACAAAAAAGTGCAGCAAGGTATTTTTGGGGTTTTGCAATAATAGATCTGAAAACAAAAGCGAATAAAAATAGATCTAAAAGCAAATATGATAAAGAATAGACCCGGGGGGAGTAGATTTCACTAGTGGCTTCTCTCAAGAAATAGCACACGGTGGGTAAACAAATTACTATTGGGCAACTGATAGAAAATCAAATAGTTATGACGATATCCAAGGCAATTATGAATATATAGGCATCACGTCCAAGATTAGTAGACCGACTCCTGCCTGCATCTACTACTATTACTCCACATATCGACCATTATCCAAAATGCATCTAGTGTATTAAGTTCATGGAGAAACGGAGTAATGCACTAAGAACGATGACATGATGTAGACGAGATCTATTCATGTAGGAATAGCCCCCATCTTGTTATCCTTAATAGAAACTGTCGGTGTCAAAACCGGCGGATCTCGAGTAGGGGGTCCCGAACTGTGCGTCTAAGGCGGATGGTAACAGGAGCCGGGGGACACGATGTTTACCCAGGTTCGGGCCCTCTCGATGGAGGTAATACCCTACTTCCTGCTTGATTGATCTTGATTGATGATATGAGTATTACAAGAGTTGATCTACCACGAGATCATAGAGGCTAAACCCAAGAAGCTAGCCTATGGTATGATTGTATGTTGTCCTATGGACTAAACCCTCTGGTTTATATAGACACCAGAGGGGGCTAGAGTTACACAGAGTCGGTTACAAGGAAGGAGATCTACATATCCATATTGCCAAGCTTGCCTTCCACGCCAAGGAGAGTCCCATCCGGACACGGGATGAAGTCTTCAATCTTGTATCTTCATAGTCCAACAGTCCAGCCAAAGGATATAGTCCGGCTGTCCAGAGACCCCCTAATCGAGGACTCCCTCAGTAGCCCCTGAACCAGGCTTCAATGACGATGAGTCCGGTGCGCAGATTTGTCTTCGGCATTGCAAGGCGGGTTTTTCCTCCGAATACTCCATAGAAGATTTTGAACACAAGGATAGTGTCCGGCTCTGCAAAACAAGTTCCACATACCACCGTAGAGAGAATAATATTTCCACAAATCTAATCTGCCGACACGTTTAGCAACATGACATCATGCCATGGCCCGGTCATTATTCGAACCGTTTTTCTCAACCAGCACTGTACATATCGCGAGGCGGTTTTCTTGTCACGTCTTATCGAAGGAGAGATCGTGTCCCCTTATCACAGGATTCTCATCAATACAGACGTGGGTAACCCAATCGTGCCTGTTGGTTTGACTCCTTGATTTTAGGCAAGTCCCAAACGGCCACGAGGAGGACGCTTGATATTCACCCTCTTTATAAAGAGGCCAAGGCCTGTCCTTTTTTCCCTCTCGTACTCAATCGAATCCTTCCCCCGCCTCGAGTTCCAACACCCAAGGCTCAGGTCAGGCACTTCGGACCTTCAACCATGTCCGGATCCAACCTTCAAGGTCGGTGGATGCCTTCCTCTATCACAGAGGAAGACATCAAGAAGCTAAGAGAGGCCAGGTATTTGACCAGCAAAATCTCACACAGGCTGCCTGCTCGAGGGCAGGTCATTCCCACTCCCGAACCCGGCGAGAGCGTTGTATTCATCTCTCACTTCCTCCGAGGGCTAGGCCTCGCTCTGGATCCCTTTGTTAGGGGGCTCATGTTCTATTATGGGCTGGATTTCCATGACCTAGCCCCGGATTCCCTCCTTCACGTCTCGTCGTTCATCATCGTGTGTGAGGCCTTCCTCCGCATTACCCCACACTTCGGCTTATGGCTCAAGACTTTCAATGTGAAGCTGAAGATGATCGAGGGGCGACACGCAGAGTGCGGAGGTGCCGCAATAAGCAAAAGCGCTGATGTTCCATGGCCAGAGGGTTCCTTCCCAGAGGTGTCCAGTTTATGGCAACAGGAGTGGTTTTATATCACAGCTCCCCGAAGTACCAAGTGGGCAGCCGCCCCAGCCTTTCGCTCGCCCCCCCCCACAACTGACGTCATGGATCAACAAGGGGCTGGACTGGGGGCCAGTAAATGATGTATCGATATTGTAGAGTCACATCCAAGATCTCTTAGAGAGAGATGTCAGCCTGGCCACGGTAATTCAAGTCATGCTAGTTCATCAAGTCCCGCCTTGCAAACGTCAACCCCTATGTATGTGGGAATTCAACCCGGAAGGACCGCGAACTATTCAACACTTCCTCGGCATGACGCTCGAAGAGATGTACAAAATATTCTTCGGACCACAAATAAGGTGTTCGGACATCACCGAGGATGCGGGTCTGAGCTGCAAACGTCCAGATACCCAAGTAAGTAATCCCGTGGCTGAACGCGTTATTTTTTTATTTATCACAACATCATTCTAAAAGGTCGCTCTTTGACCAGGACTGGGTAACAAAGGCGAAGATGATCAGGTGTTCGGCCCCCCTTCCCGAAGGCTCAACAGATCCAGTACTAGCCAGAATGCTCGAGCCGATGCCTTATTAGGCGCCATCAGGGGAAGATAAAGGGGGGAATAAAGAGGCTGAAAGCAGGCCTCACTCATTATTCATCCAAACATGGGGAATTAGCGCCTCCACGAAGGAGGATAACCAGGGAGAAGAATCTGAAATTCCCTCTCCCCAAGGAAGGAAGAGGACCACCTCTGAAGACCCGGAAACAAAGGTTTCCAAACGGGGGAAGAAATCTTCGCCAGAGGGTCCTGCCTCGGAGGGTACTCTTGCCGCACAGTGCCCCCAAGGGGATCAGCCCTCTACCGAGCTATAAGTAAACAAAAAGTACTTAATAGTAAAAATATCCTACATTACTTCTGAAGACAATAACCGAAGCATGTATCTTGTAGTTTGGATCGTAGCCCTTCTCGACAGAGTTCATTTTCGGGGGATCTTCTTCCGGAGATGATGGAGAGCGAAACACCTCTCCATGCCATCCCGCCTCATGAAGCGGGCGACCCTGAAGTGTCATCGCGGAGGGTTTCTCCTGATCCGCCAAGGCCGGAGGGTAATCCTTCGGCCACCCAAAGTCCTCAGTATTCAGCTCCTAAAGAGAGCAACAAAAAGAATCCAGAACTGTCCGGTGTGCGATCGGACGCACTGAAGGATCTTCTGGAACAAGCGGCCATCTCAGAAGCGCATCGTACGCTCATGGGTACGGTGATTGAGAGGATTTCATCCGCCGAAAGCGGGTTGCATGAAGCTTTTTATGAGTCTGCTGAAAGGCTTTGAGGTACGTGAAATAGTGTATGTTTTTGACAGTACTGCACACGTAGGTGTGCCCTATGCAGATAGTAGCCCCTGCGACTCTGGTTTCCGTCGAGAACAACGGCAAACAGAGGATCATAGTCCCAGGTAATAATTAGGCCGCCTTCATGTGCAGGTGGCTGAAGGTCCGGTGGCTATTCGGACTGGTGAGTTTGCCGAGCTGAAGCGGCAACTTGATGCGGCAGATGCCGACATCGTGCTTGTCAACAAGCGGCTCGACGAGGCACAGGGTATGTGATTTCTCTGGTGATCAACACATAGTAAGAGGAGCATGATGCTAGTATCTTTAATATGTTGTGACTGCAGATGGAGCTGCCGCCGTGGAGACCCTTCGGGCGGAACTTGCCCGAGCCAAGGAACAAGTCAGGAATAGTGATGCGGCCGCTCTAAAGGCGATCGAAGAGCTGAGGGACAAACAGGCTACACATTGCCAAAGCAAAGAAAAAAATAGCCAAGATGGCCATTGAGTTGAAAGATGCCGCCGACCGTTACCAGCTTCTTGAAAAAGAAAGCCGGGCGAAGGCGGCGGACCTGGAGAAGGCCATGGTAGCAGCCAAGGAAGCCCGCTCTAAAATCAGAGTGGCAAAGGAGGAGCTGCGTCAAGCTGGAGATATCGCGGCTGGGAAGCCCTTTTTGTTGCGGACAAAGTTCGGAGATCCGAAGTATGCCCCTCTTGATCAACTATGGAGTTCTGCAGACGCATACGTGGATTTGGCAGCCAGTGCTGCTGATGCGGCCGAGTGCTTCAAGGAGCAAAAAGATCATGAAGTGGAAAGGCTATTCTGGTCATAGTTCCATGTTCCAGTGCATCCGCTGCTGTTGAATGAGCGAATGGCCGAGTGGGCCGAGCTCCATAGGTTGTCCGGGCTTGCCATGAGGTCTGTTGTGGATCATCTGTGGCCGGAAGGGCCAAGGCCGAATAGTTATTTTAGTTTAGTGCAACAGTTCCTTGGTGTTGTGCCGCACATCGACGCCATGAAGAGGTCAGCGTGCATAGGGGGTGCGCGTATGGCACTTGCCCGTGTCAAGACATACTGGGCAGAGATGGAGGCCACCACTATTGCAACCCAGAGTTTAGCCGTAGGCCGAGTATTTGCCGAGCACTACTTTGAAGAAGTCCTTGAAGGCGCTCGTTCAATAGAGGCTCAATGCTCGAAGAATATTATGTTCTAGTGACATGTATTCCCATCGTAAGAACAATGTTTTATTGAATTATAAAGGCTGTGTTTATACTTTTGCCTGAAAGTATTATGATGCCTCCTGTGCGGCCGTTTATGTATATATGTATGTAACCTGAAAGTTTGCAGTCGTCGGCTTCAACCCCCACACATATAATGCGGGGGTGTTCACAAAAAGCACGTATTCACACTTGATCCAACGTCTTGGTCCATTAAGGAGGTGGTGGCGCAGCGAACGAGGCAATCGGACTATATTGCTTTAACACTTTCACTTAGCCATAGGAGTTTGACAGTGGGACTACTATATAGCCCCTGGTACCTCCACGCTCGTCCGAATACGGTGCGTGTACGTACATGACCGGGAAATGGCCTTTCGTTAATGCGGAGGAATCCCAAAGATTCTGCTAAGTCATCGAGTGGTTGACCAGTCTCGCGCTTTATCATGACAGTCGGTTTTCATCTTTCTCTACTGAGGTGCTCATCCGGATGAACCAGGGCACAATCGCAGTAGTTCTCCCGGTGCCGCCTTAGCCGATAGAGAGGAACGTAAGGTAGCAAAACACGGGAGCCGGGCAAACCCAACATTTGACCAAAGACATGATTCGGAGCTGATGCATATAAGGCCAAACTCGCGACGCCGAACACTCCCTAAGGTATTCGATCTTTATAACATATTCCTGGCTGAACAATGCCCTTAATAATAAACTCCGAGTGTCCAGGTACGTGCAATATTCTGACGTGGCGAAATGCCAATAATGCCAGCATCCTTCTCGGTTGTATTGAGTATCCGGAGGATGTGAACAACAAGAGACAATAAAAAAGGTTTACGCAGGGTCTTAATCTGAAAAGAAACCTTTGAGCGGGTCCCTGCTGCACGTCTGCGCCTATGTCTCCATTGTGCCGTGTCCTGGACGGGTGTAGCACGATTGTCATCTGTAAAAGAGAAGAACTTAAGTGAAAGTTGGCATGCCAAAAAAAATTGGTTATTCTTGATAAACCATTAAAATTCACGATAAGTCAAGTTGACCCAAACTAGCCCTGATTACATGCGGGAAGCCCCTGGTACCGTCTATGAGGGTTTAACCATCAAACCAGTCTTAGGTATATCTAGTGATGCGCCGGACTCGTCTAACCGTGTCCGCTGTCTTGACGACCTGTCATTTATTCTAGTTGGTGAGGCCGTCTAGTGCTCGGCTGTTAAAGCCGCCGCACATTCTTCCGCATGTAGAGAACGCTCAATATTTCCACTAACTGTGATGGCGCCACGTGGACCAAGCATCTTAAGCTTAAGAGAAGCGTAATGTGGTACCGCATTAAAATGAGCGAAAGCTGTTCTTCCGAGTAGTGCTTGATAGCCGCTTCGGAATGGAGCAATGTCTAAGTCTAACTTTTCACTTTGGTAGTTGTCGGATGAACCGAATACAACCTCTAGTATTAGAGAGCCTGTGGAGCCGGCCTCTGGGCCTGGTATTACTCCCTTGAAGGTAGTATTACTGTGGCTGATTTTTGTCGGGTCTATCCCCATTTTGCAGACTGTGTCCAGATATATCATATTTAGACCACTGCCGCCGTCCATAAGGACTCGTGTGAGATGGTATCCGTTTATTATTGGGTCTAACACCAAGGCAGCCAATCCTTCATGCCAGATGCGTGTCGGGTGATCCCTGCGATCAAAAGTGATCGGGCAGGCCAACCAGGGGTTGAACTTAGGGGTGACGGGCTCTACGGTGCGTATCTCTTGGAGTGCATGTTTGCTTCTCCTCTTTGTCACCTGGATCATGTTTACTGTTTTAACCTCTGGTGGGAATTTTTTCTGTCCTCTAGTGCTTTGCTGGCGAGGTTCGTCCTCGTCTTCGCTTGGTGTCTCCCCCCTTGTTTTCGGCGTTTAGCTTACTGGCCTGCTTGAAGACCCAGCATTCTCTGTGGGTGTGATTTGCAGGTTTATCGGGGGTGCCATGAATCTGACACAGTTTGTCTAGAATCTTGTTTAGGCTGGACGGTCCATCTCTGCTGCCTTTGAAATGCTTTTTCCGCTGACCTGGTCGAGAGCCCCTGAATCCGGCGTTTACCGCCGTATTATCTGGGCTATCTTTTGTATTTCGACGCTTGCTTTTACTACGTCATGGTTTTCCATTGCCATCCCTGACTTCGGATGTGCTTGGGTCGCTGGTGCTACTGCAGGCTAACCAGCTATCTTCGCCCGCGCAAAAGCGGTTCATGAGGCTTGCCAGGGCTACCATTGTTCTCAGTTTTTCTTGGCCGAGGTGTCTGGCGAGCCATTCGTCTCGGATGCTGTGCTTGAAAGCTGCTAAGGATTCGGTGTCCGGGCAGTCGACGATTTGGTTCTTCTTAGTGAGAAACCTGTTCCAAAGCTTTCGGGCTGACTCTCCAGGCTGTTGAATTATATGACTTAAATCATCTGCATCCGGAGGTCGGACATAGGTCCCTTGAAAATTAGCCCGAAAAGCATCCTCGAGCTCCTCCCAACTTCCAATTGAGTTTTCAGGGAGGCTTTTCAGCCAGTGCCGAGCTGGTCCTTTAAGCTTGAGGGGCAAGTACTTGATGGCGTGGAGATCGTCTCCACGAGCCATATGGATATGGAGGATAAAGTCCTCAATCCAGACACCAGGGTCTGTGGTCCTGTCGCACGCCTCTATGTTCACTAGTTTGAATCCTTTTGGAAATTCGTGGTCCAGTACCTCATCGGTGAAACATAGGGGGTGTGCGGCACCCCTGTATTTGGATGTATCATGGCGTTCAGACGGTTGTAGTATTCAGTTTTGATTTTGTGCCGGAGCGCGCTTCCTAGATCCATAGATGGATCTGGTCATACTGGATTTTTGGCGCAAGTCCTCACGTAGATCATGTGTTGACTTATGTGTGGCCTTGTTAGCCGCTCTATCGCGGCCACAAGGTGGTTGATCCGGCCGGTTGGCCATTTTATTTTTCGGCCGTGTGGGCTCTACGGCCTCATCGTCGAATTCAAGGAGTAGCTTGCGCTTTGGATAGCTCTTTGTGTGGTAACTTCCACCATACTTTTCTTCTTTGTCGAGCACTTTGTTCCACCTGCTGTTGAGCGTATTTTGTGCGGCCTTAAGCCTTTGCTTCTGCTTCTTCAGACTCCTCGCTGTGGCAATAAGCCTTCTGCGGAGGTTCTCTTGTTCCAAGTGCCTTTCCGGGAGGATGTGTGCATCTTCGTCTGGACTGTTTTCCTCCCCAGAGGGGGGTTGGTGAGGTTTATCCTTGGTGTCGCCGTGTTCGGACATCGGATCTGTACTATGTTCGCCGTTTGCAGTTTCATCGTGCTCTGCCGCTGGGTCAATGTGGTCGTCGTTTCCTATGAAGTCGACTGGAGTGTTATTTTCTCTTGCGCTATTATCGCTGTTTTTGCCGAGGCGAGATTTTGAGCGGCGCCTATGCCGACGCTTTGCTTGCTTCTCGAGGGAGCTATTCTTCGCTGCATCCTGCCGTTCTTCGTCATTGTTTTCTTTGGGTGTATCCACCATGTATATGTCATGTGGTGAAGTGGCCATCCAGCGCCCTGTGGGCACTGGTTCCTGTTCCTCTCCTGCATCGTCGTCCATGCCGTCGATGTCTTCGGAGTCGAAATCGAGCATGTCGGTTAAATCATCGACAGAGGCTACTAAGTGGGTGGTGGGTGGGCAGCAAATTTCTTCGTCGTCCGCATCCCATTCTAGCCGGACATAGTTCGGCCAAGGATCTCCTGACAAGGAGAGAGACCTGAATGAATTTAGCATGTCACCAAAAGTTGAGTGCTGAAAGATATCCACGGAGGTAAACTCCATGATCGGCGCTCAATCGGATTCGATAGGCATGGATGCAGGTGGCTCGCAGTCCGTGGCCGGAGACTAATCCAGTGGTTCGGCAACACGACTCTCGTAAGGGGTGAAGTCAGTATCTGGCTCTATCGCCACTGAGAGTGCGGCCTCCATGGCGGGGTCCATCCACCCATCCTCGGATGGCACAATTTGCTCCGGATTGAAGGCCGAGTAGTTGCAGGTGTGATCTCCCGAACACTGTCCGACAGCAGAGCTAAATCATGCTCGTCGTGATCGTGCGGTGCGCCTAACATGGGCTCGAACCCGTCGAAGATCAAGTCTCCGCGGACGTCGACAGGGTAGTTTAAGTTTCCGAACCTGACCTGATGGCCAGGGGCGTAGCTCTCGATCTGCTCCAGATGGCCAAGCGAGTTGGCCCGCAGTGCAAAGCCGCCGAATACGAAGATCTGTCCGGGAAGGAAAACCTCACCCTAGACCGCATCGTTACCAATGATCGAAGGAGCCAGCAAGCCTTACGGTGACAGCACAGTGGAACTCTCAATGAAAGCACCAATGTCGGTGTTAAAACTGGTGGATCTCGGGTAGGGGGTCCCGAACTGTGCGTCTAAGGCAGATGGTAACAGGAGGCAGGGGACACGATGTTTACCCAGGTTCGGGCCCTCTCGATGGAGGTAATACCCTACTTCCTGCTTGATTGATCTTCATTGATGATATGAGTATTACAAGAGTTGATCTACCACGAGATCGTAGAGGCTAAACCCTAGAAGCTAGCCTATTGTATGATTGTATGTTGTCCTACGGACTAAACCCTTCGGTTTATATAGACACCGGAGGGGGCTAGGGTTACACAGAGTTGGTTACAAGGAAGGAGATCTACATATCCGTATTGCCAAGCTTGCCTTCCACGCCAAGGAGAGTCCCATCCGGACACATGACAAAGTCTTCAATCTTGTATCTTCATAGTCCAACAGTCCGGCCAAAGGATATAGTCCGGCTGTCCAGAGACCCCCTAATCCAGGACTCCCTCCGCAATGATACATGCGTGTCTTGCTGCCCCTTCTGTCACTGGGAAAGAACACCGCACGGTCAAACCCATCACAAAGCACCTCTTCCCATGGCAAGAAAAATCAATCTAGTTGGCCTAACTAAACCAAAGATTCGAACAAGAAATACGAGGCTATAAATAATCATGCATATAAGAGATCAAAAGAAGACTCAAATAATATTCATGGATATAGATGTGATCATAAACTCAAAGTTCATCGGATCCCAACAAACACATCGCAAATAAGAGTTGCATCAAATAGATCTCCAAGAGACCGTCGTATTAAGAATCAAAAGAGGGGGGAAGCCATCTAGATACTAACTACGAACCCGTAGGTCTATGATGAACTACTCACGCATCATCGAAAAGGCACCAATGAGGGTGATGAACCCCTCCGTGATGGTGTCTAGATTGGATCTCGTGGTTTTGGAACTTGCGACCGCTGGAATTGTGTTTCGTCGACTTCCCTAGGGTTTCTACAATATTTGGGTGTTTATAGGGTGAAGAGGCGGTGTGGGAGGTCACCGAGCGGGGCACAACCTCCCTGGGCACGCCTGGGCTCCTGGGCGCGCCTTGGTGGGTTGTGCCCACCTCAGGCCTCCCCTCTGGTACTTCTTTGGTCCATCTCGCGTCTTCTGATACAAAAAAAATCTCCAAAAAGTTTCGCTGCATTTGGACTCCGTTTGGTATTGATTTTCTGTGAAGTAAAAAATGAGCAAAAAACAACAATTGGCACTAGGCACTATGTCAATCACAAGCAAAAATTATAGATACGTTGGAGACGTATCACCAAACAAGATAGATAGATCAAAGAGCATGCAAAGTGGTTTAATTATACAACAAGAAAATCTCAAAAGATTCAATTGATTTCAATGAACAATCTGGTCATAAAGTAACAATATATTATGTCCCAACAAACACAACACCGATTACATAAAATTGATCCCGATCATGTGAGAAGGCTCACGGGAACATGGTATTGAAGATCCAAAAAAATATAACCATCTAGCTACTACTATGAACCCTAAGGTCCTAGTGAAACTACTCACACATCATCATGGAGGGGTTCTATCATTGACAAAGCTCTTCCCCTAGCGCATGGTCTTTGGTGTGGGATGGCAAAGTGTAAGGGAATATTTCTCCCTAAGTGGTTTTGGTGATTGATGACAGTGCATTTGCAGACTAATCGTGTGCTTTGAGCATTTCAGATATCTCCTGTCTAGGCACAAGATGATTCGGTGCCCCTCGGAGCCCATCGAAGACGGCGGTTCTCTACGTTTCTTTTCGGTGGATTTGAGTTGTAGGAAAGCCGCACTATTAAGAGGGGGTCCGCTTCGAAAAGGTTAGGGTGGAATCAACACGTACACATCTGTTCCTTTGCACCGCCTTTCCTTTGCTTCGATGGATCACCTTCTGGTTATACATGTCTCTGCGATATGAAGGCTGCTGATAACCCACAAGTATAGGGGATCCCAACAGTTTTCGAGGGTAGAGTATTCAACCCAAATTTATTGATTCGACACAAGGGGAGCCAAAGAATATTCTCAAGTATTTGTAGCCGAGTTGTCAATTCAACCACACCTGGACAACTTAATATCTGCAGCAGAGTATTTAGTAGCAAAGTAATATGATAATAGTGGTAACGGTAGCAAAGTAATATTTTTGGGTTTTGTAATGATTGTAACAATAGCAACGGAAAAGTAAATAAGCGAAGAACAATATATGGAAAAGCACGTAGGCAATGGATCAGTGATGGAGAATTATGTCGGATGCGATCGATCATGTAATAGTCATAACATAGGGTGACACAGAACTAGCTCTAGTTCATCAATGTAATGTAGGCATGTATTTCGAATATAGTCATACATGCTTATGGAAAAGAACTTGCATGGCATCTTTTGTCCTACCCTCCCGTGGCAGTGGGGTCCTATTGGAAACTAAGGGATATTAAGGCCTCCTTTTAATAGAGTACCGGACCAAATCATTAACACATAGTGAATACATGAACTCCTCAAACTATGGTCATCACCTGTAATGATCCCCATTATTGTCACTTCGGGGTTAACGGATCATAACATATAATAGGTGACTATAGACTTGCAAGATAGGATCAAGAACTCTCATATATTGATGAAAACATAATAGGTTCAGATCTGAAATCATGGCACTCGAGCCCTAGTGACAAGCATTAAGCATAGCAAAGTCATAGCAACATCAATCTCAGAACATACTGGATACCAGGGATCAAACCTAACAAAACTAACTCGATACATGATAAATCTCATCCAACCCATCACCGTCCAGCAAACCTACGATGGAATTACTCACGCACGACGGTGAGCATCATGAAATTGGTGATGGAGGAAGGTTGATGATGACGATGGCGACTGATTCCCCTCTCCGGAGCCCCGAACGGACTCCAGATCCGCCCTCCCGAGAGAGTTTAGGGCTTGGCGGCGGCTCCGTATCGTAAAACGCGATGAATCCTTCTCCCTCATTTTTTTCTCCCCGAACACGAATATATGGAGTTGGAGTTGAGGTCGGTGGAGCGTCAGGGGGCCCACGAGGCAGGGGGCGCGTCCAGGGGGTAGGCGCGCCCCCACCCTCGTGGACAGGGTGTCGGCCCCCTAACATGGATTCTTATTCCAGTATTTTTTTATATATTCCAAAAATAATCTCTGTTGATTTTCAGGTCATTCTAAGAACTTTTATTTCTGCACAAAAATAACACCATGGCAATTGTGCTGAAAACAGCATCAGTCCGGGTTAGTTCCATTCAAATCATGCAAGTTAGAGTCCAAAACAAGGGCAAAAGTGTTTGGAAAAGTAGATACGACGGAGACGTATCAGCTGCCAAATGCTAATATTTCTATGGTGTGCGGTAGTACGGCTCAAGGGAGCAGTAGTACCGCAGGGGCGTGCGGTAGTACCGCTCCCGGCGAGCGGTAGTACCGCTGCCTCCAGCCCTGACGCTGGCGCATGCGGAAGTAGGCGCGTAAGTAATTTTTTACTTCCACCCCTACACGGTAGTACCGCTCCCTGGGAGTGGTAGTACCGTGCTGATTTTTTGCACAACCCTAAGCTCAACGGAAGTAGTTACAGAAGTAATTTATTAATTTCGTGATTTTTCCAGTGCCAGTAGCTAGAGCCCTGCCTTGCGGTAGTATCGTAGGGGCACGCGGTAGTACCGCTTTCGTGGTTCTACCACTCGTTGACATGTGCAACAGGGCCTCGTCTGGTCACTACCGCGCAAGCGGTAGTACCGCACTGTCCAGCGGTAGTACCGCAACCCATTGCGGCAGTACCACGGTCGTGTGCAGTAGTACCGCACCGCGCGGGCTAAGTGAGGGGGTAACGGTTGGATCTTCCCCCCACTATATAAAGGGCGTCTTCTTCCCCAAGAAGACTACCTCTTCCCTCCCCAAGCTCCATTGTTGCTCAAACCTCCATTTTCGCCCAATCTCTCTCCCTAGCCAATCAAATTTGTTGATTTTCTAGGGATTGGTTGAGAAGGCCCCAATCTACACTTCCACCAAGAGAAATTTGATCCCCACACTAATCCCTTGCGGATCTTGTTACTCTTGGGTGTTTGAGCACCCTAGATGGTTGAGGTCACCGCGGAGCCATATTGCATTGTGGTGAAGCTTCATGGTGTCATTGGGAGCCTCCAATTAAGTTGTGGAGATAGCCCCAACCTTTTTTGTAAAGGTTCGGTCGCCGCCTTCAAGGGCACCAATAGTGGAATCACGACATCTCGCATTGTGTGAGGGTGTGAGGAGAATACGGTGGCCCTAGTGGCTTCTTGGGGAGCATTGTGCCTCCACAGCGCTCCAACGCAAAGCGTACTTCCTCTCAAAGGGAAGGAACTTCGGTAACACATCCTCATCTCCACCGACTCCACTCTTGGTTATCTCTTACCTTTACTTGTGCAAGCTTATACTGTGTTGTATCCCTTGCTTGCTTGTGTGCCTATTGTTGTTGCATCATATAGGTTGCTCACCTAGTTGCATATCTAGATAACCTATTTTGATGTTAAGTTTAATTTGGTAAAGAAAAGCTAAAAAATGTTAGTTGCCTATTCACCCCCTCTATTCAACCATATAGATCCTTTCAATTGGTATCAGAGTTTCGTCTCTTTATTAAAGACTTTACCGTCCGAAGAGTATGGTTGACACCATAGACGAGGTGGAGGAGCACTCCGGTGCGAGTCCCCCTTTGTCTATGACCAATGGGGGATCTGAGGGAGTCCTGGATTAAGGGGTCCTCGGGCGTCCGGGCTATGTGACGTGGGACGGACTAATGGGTCATGAAGATACAAGACAGAAGACTTCGGCCCTGTTTGTTTCAGATTCTGGGAGCAGATTCAGCTTTGCCAATGAAGCCAAATCTGGAATCTAAAACAAACAACTATTTGGAATCAGCTTTGGCAGTGAAGCCGAATCTGGATTTGGACCATTTTTAGTGCAATTTCCTGAAGCACCTCAAAGTGTACTTTGGTGGGGAATATGATTCTCAGAATCAGATTCGCCAGCGAAGCGAATCCACATGTGATTAAAATCTAAGCGAAGCTGAAACAAACAGGGCCTTCCTCCCGTATCCGGACGGGACTCTCCTTTACGTGGAAGGCAAGCTTGGCGTTTGGATATGAAGATTCCTCCCTCTATAAACCGACTCTGTACAACCCTAGGTCCCTCCGGTGTCTATATAAACCGGAGGGTTTAGTCTGTAGAGGCAATCATAATCATACAGGCTAGACAATTAGGGTTTAGCCATTGCGATCTCGTGGTAGATCAACTCTTGTAACCCCTATATTCATCAAAGTCAATCAAGCAGGATGTAGGGTATTACCTCCATCAAGAGGGCCCGAACCTGGGTAAACATCATGTCCCTGTCTCCTATTACCATCGATCCTTAGACACATAGTTCGGGACCCCCTACCCGAGATCTACCGGTTTTGACACCGACATTGGTGCTTTCATTGAGAGTTCCTCTGTGGCGTCGACAACAGGATTGATGGCTCGCCTTGTTATCAAGGACAGTATCACTTCCGGAGAAGCCCTAGCCTCAGGCCAAACCCTCCGGCTGGGCAGCTTTACCATGTCCGCCCGTTCAGCCTTTAAGCCGATGATGACTTCCCAAGTCATCGAAAATCGTCTCCGTGTTGACCCCGAGTACTCCAAACGGACGGATTCGGCGGATTTGTCGTCTTTAAACGAACTCCTAGATCGCATCGCCGCCCTGGGGGTCGCTACAGACTATGATCAGATTGGGCTTAAAACCGATCAGAGAGAAATCAAATCTCCTCTGGTCACCCATCAGATAGCGGTTGTAGAGGAGCAAAACAACAACTCTTCCCCTATGCTGAAAACAAGTTACATACGGATTTCCGAGCTTTGAGAGTCGGATACCTGTCTGCGGGGTGACACTTCCAGTCCTCCAAACTTAGAATCGGGCGTTGGGCCTAAAGAATCATTGGACACCTCGGAGCCCGAACTAATAAACTCAGAAGTTTTTCAAACTCCGGACTCCACATTGGGTCAGGGTTCAGATTTAAAGCCACCCACCCACCACAAGCAATATTCGCCAAGCAATTCTGGTCCCCCGGATATATGCGACCTCATGTACGTATGGCAATAGCCTCAGGAAACAATCCATCACTTTTGGGCCAGATTCCTCCTTGTCAAGGACAAGATTAAAGATTGCCGCAACGAGGACGCAATTTTAGTATTCTGCAATAATTGCACGAACGAAGGAATCCTCAGTGCCCTCAACCGTCGTCGCGTACTACACTTCGCTAACGTGGCAACCATAGTATAGAAATATTGCGCAATGGAAAGTGCCTGGAAAACTCAGACAGCTCACTAGGAACCACCGGCCTGCACGCCACCTCCTGGCGGGCAAAAAGGATGCACTCTCGTGGGGCACCCGTCCCCATAGGCAAGAAAATTAAACCCATTACAGGACACAGAACCGTCCTTGAGGGATGGCTCGATAAGCCATGCAAAATACACATGACACCGGATAACAAACCAACCCACAGCCTCAGAGCATGTTGGATTCTCCGGGAAGTGGCCAAGAGCGGCGAGGATATCCTAACCAAAAACTTCTTAGAGCAGTACTCTCTGGAAGACAATGACCTCAGAGTATTGACGGTCTTTGAGACTTTCGCTTCAAACAATAGGCGCAAGAGGGCACTCCTTGACCTCGCCGAAGTCTGCCAAGTCGCAATAATAAATCCCTGGAATGACATGGCCATAACCTTTAATGCCGAGGACGAATCAAAAGTCTGGCCAGTCCGGGCACCAGTCGCCTTGGTTCTCAATCCAATTGTGGATGGCTTTCGGCTCACTAAAGTGCTCATGGATGGCGGCAGCGGGTTGAACCTCATCTACGAGGACACGCTCAATAAAATGCAAATGGATAGGAGCCGCATCGAGAAAAGTAATACGACCTTTCGAGGAATCATTCCCAGTCAGGAAGCAAGATGCACGGGAAAAATTAAACTCGACGTGGTATTCGGCACGCCGGAGAAGTATCGGTCCGAAGAGGTAACCTTCCAAGTGGCCCCTTTCAACAGTGGATATCATGCCCTGTTGGGGCGAGACACATTCATGCGCTTTCAAGCCATACCTCACTACGGGTATATGAAGCTCAAGATGCCCGGGTGTCGGGGAGGCTGATTCCACCAACACCTATGGGGACAGGGCCCCTTTCGGTTCGGTGGGGGGCGGAGGCCGCACAAAGAGCGGATCGAGGCGGTACACGCGAGCGGTTTTTACCCAGCTTCGGGCCGCACGGATGCGTAAAACCCTACTGCTGCTTGTTTGTGTGTATTGAATTCTTGCTCAGGAGCGATGGACGCTGCCAGACTGAGCGTGGGAGTGTTTCTAGTGCTTCCTAATGAGCCGAACCAGCCGAACCTCCCAACCCCCCTTTCTACGTTGTGCTTGGGCCTCCTTTTATACTTTAAAGGGGTCACCGACAGGTGGCAACGTAGACAAGAAGGGTAAAAATGGAAAAGGATGCGGTAGGTGGAGCTACTGCTACTGTGGATACAGTGCACCCTACCTAACTCTGACGACAGGGAACAAGGGCATTAAATGCCTGTCTGAGTTGCCTAAATAGCGCAAAAACTGACCGTTAGGAGCGCCACCGTTTGCCACGATGGCCTTCTCTTCATCCCCGCTTGCCACCTCGCACCCCTAGCTGCACAACCTCCTACCACGTGTGCTTGGGAGAGTCCTAGAGCGACACGTTAGCAGGTGTGCAGGAGCGCGGGCACGAAGTGGGGGTTTCCCGCGGCAAGCTCCTTGCCGCAGTCGTCGTCTTGTCGTGTTTGGGAGCTTGTCGCTCATCGGGCCTTGCCGGGACGCAGGGCGCGTCGCGGCAAGCTTTCTTGGTATGCCTTGAGTGGCCTTCCCGGCAAGCTCCTCTTGCCGGGGTCTTGTCTCTTCCCGGCAGGATCCTCTTGCCGGGGCCTGGGTTGGCCTTCCCGGCAAGCTCCTCTTGCCGGGGCCTTGGTTGGCCTTCCCGGCAAGCTCCTCTTGCCGGGGCCTTGGTTTGAGTACTTTGTTCTTGAATGGTCTTCAAGGGAACCACGGAGGGTCTTGGCGGTCACCCGGCAAGCCTTGCCGCGGGACGCTGCAACTGCCCGTGCACGAGTTCGGGATACTAGGGTACCCCTACTCTAGTACACCGACACCGGGCCAAACGGTATTGTCACTCTTGCCAGTGATCCGGACATAGCGCTCCGCGCCGAAAACAAAACCGCATCCCTGGCCCTCGAAGCACTATCCGAGGCCCCTGCGGCCGAAGAATAAACCGCACTATGCTCCATAGTGGATAGGAACAACATAATCCTCGATAAGCGGCCCAAATCCACCTCCTTCAAACCAGCGGATGAAATAGTTAAATTTCAAGTTCACCCGACGGACCCCAAGAAGACAGCTTCCATCGGACCACAGCTGGACCCGACGGTCGACGCCGCATTACATGCGTTCCTGCGCGATGATGACCCATAAGTATAGGGGATCTATCATAGTCCTTTCGATAAGTAAGAGTGTCGAACCCAACGGGGAGCAGAAGGAAATGATAAGCGGTTTTCAGCAAGGTATTCTCTGCAAGCACTGAAATTATCAGTAACAGATAGTTTTGTGATAAGATAATTGGTAACGAGTAGCAAGTAATAAAAGTAAATAAGGTGCATCAAGATGGCCCAATCCCTTTTGTAGCAAAGTACAAGCCTGGAAAAACTCTTATATGAAGGAAAGCGCTCCCGGGGACACATGGGAATTATCGTCAAGCTAGTTTTCATCACGATCATATGATTCATGTTCAGTACTTTGATAATCTGATATGTGGGTGGACCGGTGCTTGGGTACTGTCCTTACTTGGACAAGCATCCCACTTATGATTAACCCCTATTGCAAGCATCTACAACTACAACAGAAGTATTAAGGTAAACCTAACCATAGCATGAAACATATGGATCCAAATCAGCCCCTTACGAAGCAACATATAAACTAGGGTTTAAGCTTCTGTCACTCTAGCAACCCATCATCTACTTATTACTTCCCAATGCCTCCCTCTAGGCCCAAAAAATGTTGAAGTGTCATGTAGTCGACGTTCACATGACACCATTAGAGGGATGACAACATACATCTCATCAAAATATCAAACGAATACCAAATTCACATGACTACTAATAGCAAGACTTCTCCCATGTCCTCAGGAACAAACGTAACTACTCACAAAGCATATTAATGTTCATAATCAGAGGGGTATTAATATGCATAATGGATCTGAACATATAACCTTCCACCAAGTAAACCAACTAGCATCAACTACAAGGAGTAATCAACACTACTAGCAACCCACATGTACCAATCTAAGGTTTGGATACAAAGATTGGATACAAGAGATGAACTAGGGTTTGAGATGAGATGGTGCTGGTGAAGATGTTGATGGAGATTGACCCCCTCCCGATGAGAGGATCGTTGGTGATGATTTCCCCCTCCCGGAGGGAAGTTTCCCCGGCAGAACAGCTCCGCCAGAGCCCTAGATTGGTTCCGCCTCGTGGCGGCGGAGTCTCGTCCCGAAAGTTTGCCTATGGTTTTTTTCCCAACGAAAGACTCCATATAGCAGAAGATGGGCATCGGAGGGCCACCAGGGGGCCCACGAGACAGGGGGCGCGCCTAGGGGGTAGGGCGCGCCCCCACCCTCGTGGTCAGGGTGTGGCCCCCTCTGGAACTTCTTGCGCTCAGTATTTTTTATATATTGTGGAAATAGCTTCTGTGAAGTTTCAGGACTTTTGGAGCTGTGTAGAATAGGTCTCTAATATTTGCTCCTTTTCCAGCCCAGAATCCCAGCTGCCGGCATTCTCCCTCTTCATGTAAACCTTGTAAAATAAGAGAGAATAGGCATAAGTATTGTGACATAATGTGTAATAATAGCCCATAATGCAATAAATATCGATATAAAAGCATGATGCAAAATGGACGTATCAACTCCCCTCAGCTTAAAAGAGAGTTGTATAACAATGCATAATCACCTACATTAAACTCATGCTTTTGTATCCTTTTGTCATGCCATATTTTAACTTTTTCTTTAAACAGCTTGGCATTTTCATAGGCTTGGGTTCTCCATTCATCAAGTGAGATAATGTCAAAAAGCCTCTTCTCACCAGCAAGTTTGAAGTCATAGTTGAGCTCTTTAACAGCCCAATATGCCTTATGTTCTAATTCAAGAGGTAAGTGACATGCTTTACCATAAACCATTTTATACGGAGACATACCCATAGGATTTTTATATGCAGTTCTATAGGCCCATAATGCATCATCAAGTTTCTTGGACCAATTCTTTCTAGATCTATTAACAGTCTTTTGCAAAATTAATTTGAGCTCTTTGTTACTCAATTCTACTTGACCACTGGACTGTGGGTGATAAGGAGATGCCATCATACTTAGCAAGCATTTTACGAAAGGCACCATGAATAAAGTGTGAACCACCATCAGTCATTAAATATCTAGGGCTCCAAACCTCGGGAAAATAACTTCTTTAAGCATCTTAATAGAGGTGTTATGATCAGCAGTACTAGTTGGAATAGCTTCTACCCACTTAGTAACGTAATCAACAACAACCAAAATATGTGTATACCCATTAGAGGAAGGAAATGGTCCCATATAATCAAAGCCCCAAACATCAAATGGTTCAATAACAAGTGAATAATTCATAGGCATTTCTTGACGTCTACTAATATTACCAATTCTTTGACATTCATCACAAGACAAGACAAACTTACGGGCATCCTGGAAGAGAGTAGGCCAATAAAAACCGGATTGCAATACCTTATGTGCAGTTCTATTTCCAGCATGGTGTCCTCCATAAGCCTCAGAGAGACACTTGCGTAGGATATGTTCATGTTCATGCTCAGGTACACAACGCCTAATAATACCATCTACTCCTTCTTTATAAAGATGTGGGTCATCCCAAAAGTAATGTCTCAAATCATAAAAGAACTTTTTCTTTTGCTGGTATGTGAAACTAGGTGGTATAAATTTAGCAACAATATAATTTGCATAATCAGCATACCATGGAGCAGTCCGAGAAGCATTTATGACATTTAATTGTTCATCAGGAAAGCTATCATCAATAGGTAGTGGGTCATCAAGAACATTTTCTAACCTAGACAGGTTGTCTGCAACGGGGTTCTCAGCTCCCTTTCTATCAATAATATGCAAATCAAATTCTTGTATCAAGAGAACCCATCTAATAAGTCTAGGTTTAACATCTTTCTTTCCATAAGGTATTTAATAGCAGCATGATCAGTGTGAATAGTTACTTTAGAATCAACAATATAAGGTCTGAACTTATCACAAGCAAATACAACTACTAAGAATTCCTTTTCAGTAGTAGCATAATTTCTCTGGGCATTGTCTAGAGTTTTACTAGCATATTGAATAACATTTAATTTCTTATCAACTCTTTGCCCTAGAACAACACCTACAACATAATCACTAGCATCACACATAATTTCAAAGGGTAAATTCCAATCAGATGGCTGAACAATAGGTGCAGAAATCAATGCTTTCTTAAGTATTTCAAATGCTTCTACACAATCACCATCAAAGACAAAAGGAATATCTTTTTGTAATAGATGAGTCAGAGGCCGAGAAATTTTTGAGAAGCCCTTAATGAACCTCCTATAAAAACCGGCATGACCGAGGAAGCTTCTTATACCTTTAATGTCCTTGGGATATGGCATCTTTTTAATAGCATCAACTTTAGCTTTGTCAACTTCAATACCTCTTTCAGAAATTTTATGCCCCAAGACAATACCTTCATTAACCATAAAGTGGCATTTCTCCCAATTCAAGACAAGATTAGTTTCTTCACATCTTTGCAAAAGTTGCTCAAGCAATCATCAAAAGAGGATGCATAAACGGAGAAATCATCCATGAATACCTCACATATCTTTTCACAAAAGTCAGAAAATATAGCCATCATGCGTCTTTGAAAGGTAGCAGGTGCATTACATAAACCAAAAGGCATACGTCTATAAGCAAAAGTACCTAAAGGGCAAGTAAAAGTGGTCTTTGATTGATCATCAACTGACACAGGTATTTGAGAGAAGCCAGAGTAACCATCTAGAAAGCAAAAATGTGTATGTTTGGATAATCTTTCTAGCATTTGATCAATAAAAGGCAAAGGGTAATGATCTTTTTTAGTAGCCTTATTTAATTTGTGAAAATCAATTACCATCCTATAAGCCGTAATAATTCTTTGCGGAATCAATTCATCTTATCATTAGGAACAACAGTAATACCTCCCTTCTTGGGGACACAATGAACATGACTGACCCACTGACCATCATCAACGATATAAATTATACCTGCCTCAAGGAGCTTTAATATTTCTTTTCTTACCACTTCTTTCATCTTAGGATTCAGCCGTCGTTGATGATCAATAACTGGTTTGGCGTCTTCCTCCAAATTTATTTTGTGTTGACATAGAGTGGGACTAATGCCCTTAAGATCATCAAGAGTATATCCAATAGCAGCATGGTGCTTCTTCAGAGTTTTCAATAATTGCTCTTCCTCCTTCTCTGAAAGGTTAGCACTAATAATAATAGGATATATTTTCTTTTCATCAAGATAAGCATATTTAAGAGTATCAGGTAATGGTTTAAGCTCAAACACGGGATCACCCTTGGGTGGAGGAGGATCCCCTAGGATTTCAACAGGAAAATTGTGTTTCAGAATAGGTCCCTGTTTGAAGAATACTTCATCTATTTCCCTTCTTTCATTCATAAACATATCATTCTCATGGTCTAGCAAATATTGTTCTAATGGATCGGTAGGAGGCATGGCAATAGAAGCAAGACCAATAATTTCATCTTTACTAGGCAATTCTTTATCATGGGGTTGTCTACGAAATTTAGAAAAATTAAACTCATGAGACATATCCCTTAAACCAATAGAAACAATATCCTTATTGCAGTCTATCTTAGCATTAATAGTATTCAAGAAGGGTCTACCAAATATAATGGGACAAAAGCTATCTTGAGGGGAACCAAGAACAAGAAAATCAGCAGGATATTTAGCCTTCCCACACAAGACTTCAACGTCTCTAACAATCCCAATTGGTGAAATAGTATCTCTATTAGCAAGCTTTATGGTAACATCAATACCTTCTATCTCAGCTGGTGCAATATCATGCATAATTTCTTTGTATAAGGAAATAGGTATTGCACTAGCACTAGCACCCATATCACACAAGCCATGATAAAAATGATCTCCTATTTTAACAGAAATAACAGGCATGCCTACGACAGGTCTATGTTTATCTTTAGCATCAGGTTTAGCAATTATAGCAGTCTCATCACAGAAGTAAATAACATGCCCATCAATATTATCAGCGAAGAGATCTTTAACCATAGTAACATTAGGTTCAACTTTAACTTGCTCAGGGGGTTCGTGTGTCCTAATATTACTTTTGTTGATCACAGTTTAAGCTTTAGCATGATTCTTTATTCTAACAAGGAAAGGTGGTTTCTCAACATAAGCAGTAGGAACAATAGGATCGTCATAAGTGATAGTCTTTTCTTCAACTTTAATAGGTGCAACTACTTTTACTTCAATGTGAGGATTATATTTAAACCACTTCTCTTTAGGGAGATCAACATGAGTAGCAAAGGATTCACAGAAAGAAGCTACTATCTCAGAGTCAAGTCCATATTTAGTGCTAAATTTACGGAAAACATCGGTATCCATAAAAGATTTAACACAATCAAACTTAGGTATTATACCTGACTCCTTACCTTCGTCGAGATCCCAATCTTCAGAGTTGCATTTAATTCTCTCCAATAAATTCCATCTGTATTCAATAGTCTTCATCATAAAGGAACCAGTACAAGAAGTATCGAGCATGGAGCGATTGTTGTCAGAAAGCCGAGCATAAATTTTTTGAATAATCATTTCTCTTGAGAGCTCATGATTGCGGCATGAATATAACATTGACTTAAGCCTCCCCAAAGCTTGAGCGATGCTTTCTCCTTCGCGAGGCCAAAAAATTATATATATATTTACGATCACGATGAACAAGATGCATAGGATAAAACTTCTGATGAAATACCAATTTCAATCGCTTATAGTCCCATGATCCCATATCATCACATAGCCTATACCATGTCAATGCATCTCCCTTAAAAGATAAAGGGAAGACCTTCTTCTTGATAACATCATCGGGCATACCTGCAAGCTTAAATAATCCACAAACTTCATCCAATAGATTAAGTGTAAGTCGGGATGCAATGTTCCATCTCCTACAAAAGGATTAGCTAGCAGTTTCTCTATCATACCCGAAGGAATTTCAAAGTGAACATTTTCATTTTCAGTAGGTCCAGTAGGTTGAGTAGGTTGAGGAGCAAATATTTGCTCCACCGGTCGGGGTGAAGATACCCCGAACAAGCCCCTTAAAGGATTACTTTCCATAGTAACAAGTGACAGTAAATTTCAGCACACTATATAAATTTTTCCTTACCAAATTCCACCTACCAAAGGCGCTTTACTCCCCGCCAACGGCGCCAGAAAAGAGTCTTGATGACCCACAAGAAAAGGGGATCTATCATAGTCCTTTCGATAAGTAAGAGTGTCGAACCCAACGGGGAGCAGAAGGAAATGATAAGCGGTTTTCAGCAAGGTATTCTCTACAAGCACTGAAATTATCGGTAACAGATAGTTTTGTGATAAGGTAATTGGTAACGAGTAGCAAGTAATAAAAGTAAATAAGGTGCAGCAAGATGGCCCAATCCCCTTTGTAGCAAAGGACAAGCCTGGACAAACTCTTATATGAAGGAAAGTGCTCCCGAGGACACATGGGAATTATCGTCAAGCTAGTTTTCATCACGATCATATGATTCACGTTCGGTACTTTGATAATCTGATATGTGGGTGGACCGCTGCTTGGGTACTGTCCTTACTTGGACAAGCATCCCACTTATGATTAACCCCTATTGCAAGCATCCACAACTAGAACAGAAGTATTAAGGTAAACCTAACCATAGCATGAAACATATGGATCCAAATCAGCCCCTTATGAAGCAAGACATAAACCAGGGTTTAAGCTTCTGTCACTCTACCAACCCATCATCTACTTATTACTTCCCAATGCCTCCCTCTAGGCCCAAACAATGGTGATGTGTCATGTAGTCGACGTTCACATGACACCACTAGAGGGATGACAACATACATCTCATCAAAATATCGAACGACCAAATTCACATGACTACTAATAGCAAGACTTGTCCCATGTCCTCAGGAACAAATGTAACTACCCACAAAGCATATTCAGGTTCATAATCAGAGGGGTATTAATATGCATAATGGATCTGAACATATAATCTTCCACCAAGTAAACCAACCAGCACCAACTACAAGGAGTAATCAACACTACTAGCAACCCACAGGTACCAATCTGAGGTTTGGATACAAAGATTGGATACAAGAGATGAACTAGGGTTTGAGATGAGATGGTGCCGGTGAAGATGTTGATGGAGATTGACCCCCTCCCGATGAGAGGATCGTTGGTGATGACGATGGTGATGATTTCCCCCTCCCGGAGGGAAGTTTCCCCGGCAGAACAACTCCGCCAGAGCCCTAGATTGGTTCCGCCAAGGTTCCGCCTCGTGGTGGTGGAGTCTCGTCCTGAAAGCTTGCTTATGATTTTTTCCTCGACGAAAGACTCCATATAGTAGAAGATGGGCATTGGATGGCCACCAGGGGGCCCACGAGGCAGGGGGCGTGCCCAGTGGGGTAGGGCGCGCCCCCACCCTCATGGTCAGGGTGTGGCCCCCCTCTGGAACTTCTTGCGCTCAGTATTTTTTATATATTCTGGAAATAGCTTCCGTGAAGTTTCAGGACTTTTGGAGCTGTGCAGAATAGGTCTCTAATATTTGCTCCTTTTCCAGCCCAGAATCCCAGCTGCCGGCATTCTCCATCTTCATGTAAACCTTGTAAAATAAGAGAGAATAGGCATAAGTATTGTGACATAATGTGTAATCGCAACCCATAAATGCAATAAATATCAATATAAAAGCATTATGCAAAATGGGCGTATCACGCGAGAATTGGGACATATTCGCTTGGCACCCTTCTGATATGCTAGGAATCCCACACAGATTGGCCGAACACAGTCTCAATATATTAAAGGGATACAAGCCGGTCAAGTAAACATTGCGGCGCTTTTCCGAACCCAAACGACAAGCTATGGGGGAGGAGCTAGCCAAGTTAATCGAGGCCGGGTTCATCAGAGAAATAAAACACCCGGACTGGCTAGCAAACCTAGTGATGGTACCAAAGAAGGATAAATCCTGGCGCTTGTGCATTGATTTCAAAGACCTCAACAAGGCCTGCCCCAAGGATCCCTTCCCCCTCCCCCGCTGTCGGTGTCAAAACCGGCGGATCTCGGGTAGGGGGTCCCAAACTGTGCGTCTAGGCCGGATGGTAACAGGAGGCAAGGGACACAAAGTTTTACCCAGGTTCGGGCCCTCTCGATGGAGGTAAAACCCTACGTCCTGCTTGATTAATATTGATTATATGGGTAGTACAAGAGTAGACTACCACGAGATCGAAGAGGCTAAACCCTAGAAGCTAGCCTATGGTATGATTGTTGATGTGTATGTTGTCCTACGGACTAAAACCCTCCAGTTTATATAGACACCGGATAGGGTTAGGGTTACATAGAGTCGGTTACAATGGTAGGAGATCTTCATATCTGTATCGCCAAGCTTGCCTTCCACGCCAAGGAAAGTCCCTTCCGGACACGGGACAAAGTCTTCAATCTTGTATCTTCATAGCCCAGGAGTCCGGTTGAAGGTATAGTCCGGCTATCCGAACACCCCCTAATCCAGGACTACCTCAGTAGCCCCTGAACCAGGCTTCAATGACGATGAGTCCGGCGCATAGATTGTCTTCGACATTGCAAGGCGGGTTCCTCCTCCAAGTACTTCGTAGAAGATTTTGAACACAAAGATAGTGTCCAGCTCTGCAAAATAAGTTTCCACATATTTCCATAGAGAATAATATTTACACCAATCTAATCTGCTGACGTATTCTGTAGCGTGACACACCACGGCCAAGCCTTTATCCGAGTCGTTTCATTATCCCACCTCAGCGCGTTATGCAAGGAGGTTTCCTTGGCACGTCTTGTTAAAGCAGAGATCGTGTCCCCTTATCCCGGGATTCTCATCAATACGGGCATGGGTAACCCAACCGCGCCATTGATTATGGCGCTTGGAGATAAGCGAGTTTTACCAGGCTGGTGGGGACATGTAGTTGCGTCCTCCCATATAAGGGGATAAGGATCCACCTTTTCACCTACGCCTTCTTCCTCCTTCGCCTATCCATTCTTGCGCACTAGAGCTCCAGCGCCCAAGTCCGCACTCCCCACCTCAACCTTCTCCAGCCATGTCCGGAGCGGGAGGCAAGTGGATGGTCTCCTCCGTCACGGAGGGACATATAAAAAAGCTGAGGAAGGCTGGATACCTGTCTAACGACATCACGTACCGGCTCCCCGAAAAGGGACAGCTCATCCCCACCCCTAGGCCCCATGAGAGGGTGGTGTTCCTCCCCCATTTCCTCCGCGGACTGGGCTTCCCTCTCCACCCAGTTGTCTGGGGGCTCATGTTCTACTACGACCTGGATTTCCACGATCTGGCCCCGAACTTCGTCCTCAACATCTCGGCGTTTATCGTCGTGTGCGAGGCCTTCCTTCGCATCCGCCCCCATTTCGGCCTATGGCTCAAGACTTTCAACGTCAAGCCAAAGGTGGTGCACGGCAACCAGGCGGAGTGCGGAGGCGCCATGGTGGGCAATATGGCCAACGTCCTATGGCTCGAGGGCTCCTTTGTGGAGACCCTGAAGGGGTGGCAATCGGGGTGGTTTTACATCACCGAGCCGTGCGACGCCGAATGGGTCGCACCCCCTGTGTTTCGATCCGGCCCCCCTACGCGGCTCACCTCCTGGAAGGAGACGGGCCTGTCGTGGGGCAAGAAGGGAGAGCTGACCGGACTCCAAACATGCGTCCAAACCCTGGTGGACAAGAAGCTCAAACTTGTCAACGTAGTCCAGGTTATGCTCATCCGCTTGATCCTCCCGTGTCAACAACGGGCTTTCAACCTGTGGGAGTTTGACCCGGCGCGGCACCAAACTCTGAGTAGGATTTTTGACACGACGTACGAAGATGCCTGGAAGGTGCTTTTCAAGGGCGCTGAGGCTCCCGCATCCGCTACCGAGGATCGCGGATTCAGTGCGCAGTGTCACGCCCTCGCGGTAAGCTGTTTTTTTTTCCTTTTACAGGGTATCGGTTTTTCATAGTTTGACTCCATGCGGGATCTAAGCTCCCTTACCTTCGACATGATTGGCAGGTGACATCCGGATAGATCAACTGTCTGGCTCCTTTGCCCGAAGGCCCAGTGGACGTTCGCTTGGCGAAGCTGCTGGTTCCGGCACCCTATGTGGTGCCGGAGAAGAAGGTTGCAAAAAAGGCCGCGGGGAGTCGAAAGAGTGCCCGGCGCCAGGAGGTGTCGGATCCATCATCCGATGGTTTCGAGGCGCGTTCCTCTCGTGAAGATGAGGAGGAAGAAGAAGAAACCTCTCCCCCTCTAGCGGGAGGAGAGAAGAAAAGGAAGGCCGCCCTTTCTGGGGAGGCCGGAGGGTCCAAGAAGGGGAAAACCCTTCCTCCAGACTACTCCACCGACGCCGACGACGGCGGAGAGGAGTGGCAGCCCAGGGCCAAGCCCCTGGCAAAATCGTAAGTATCCGGATACCAGAGTAATTCATAGTATTCGTTTATTGCACAACTTTCCCTTACGCCGAATATGTTTATGCAGCCCACCCAAAGACCAGCTCGATGCATCGTCGAGCAGCTCACTGGACTCGTCGGATGTAAACGCGCTTCCGACGGCTTCCTCCCCCCGCCCTACGGATGACATCAAAGTGTTGTCCCAACAGGTTCCAAGCCGGGAGGAGGTGGTCCTGGAGGCGCCGCAAGGCGACCTCCCGGACTCCAGGAGTAAAGGGGATGAAACCCCCCAGGGCTCCAAGTCTGGCTCTAGGCCGGACACCGCTCCGGAACCTTCAAAGGTTCCAGAGTCCGGCGGGGGACCTCCTTCCAAGAGGAGTAAGTCCATCGTGCCGGTGGCCCCCGTCCAACCGGAGGCGCCGGACAATATGTTGGAGGCGCTCCAAGGCGCCTCCATCGACGAGGAGCACCGCACTATTATGAGTGCGGTGGTCCAGAAGGTTCAGTCCGCCAAGAGCGGACTAACTGAAGCTTGTACTAGCCTTTTGACAAGCTTTGAGGTAAGTAAAGAATGTGTAAATAATAGTACCGCATAGACAGTAGCCCCCGATGCTCTGTTTGGCATTCGGGAAGAAAAGCCGAATAGAGGATCAAAATAGAATTCGCAGGAGTCTAACAAAAATGGGCCAATATGCATATGCAGGCTTCCCTTCTTGCGTCCGCCGCACTGACTGCGGAAGTGGACACGCTGAAGCAGAGCCTCGAGCGGTCCGAGCAAGAGCTCGGGCATGCCAAGAAGCAGCTCGAGGACAATGAAGGTAAGAAATACCTTGTTTTTTTAAATATATATAAAAAGGTGCAATTGCAAAGAATGACAGGATTATCGTGGCTATTGTAGGGGCCACGTCTGAAGTGGCGACCCTTAAGCAAGCGCTGGTCGAGGCCGAGAAGAGGGCAGCCTCGGAGCGCACCAAGCGGGAGAAGTGTGAGGCCGAGGTTGGCAAGGTGCGGCAAGAGCTCCAGGCTCTCATGGAGAAACATGAGAGTTTGGAGCTTGACTCAAAGACGCGAGCGTCCGAGCTCGCGGTGGCTATTGAAAATGCCAAGTCTGCCAAGGCCGAATCCCAGAAGACCCTCCAGGAGTTGGATGAGGTGAAGAAGATAGCGGCGGGTAAGGCATTCTTTATGCAAAGCAAACACATAAACGTGAGTTACTTGTTACTTACCCAAATCCGGAGCTCTCTAGGAGCGTTCGCAGATCTTCCCCGGAGTGTGTCCGATGCCGCTGCATTCTATCGAGCCGAGGAGGGCAGCTCGACAAAGAAGGTGTTCTGGTCTCAGTATGCTGAGGCCGGCCACCCCGTGCCCTTGAGCGACCAGCTGAAGCAACTGGTCGAGCTCCACAAGGCGGCCGAACAGGCCATGAAGGGCCTCATTGTTCGGCTGTGGCCTAGAGGGGCTCTACCTGGGAGCTATTTCGGGCTGGTGCGGCGGTTGGTGGAGGCCTGTCCAAGGCTCGAAGTCATCAAGCGCTCCGTCTGCATTGAAGGTGCCCGTAGGGCCCTTGCCCGTGCTAAGGTGCACCGGGGCAAGCTGGATGCTGAGAAGCTTGTGAAGGACGGGCCACCGCCGGGGAAAGAGCATCGCAAGCCCGAGAATTACTATAAGGATGTTCTAAAGGGTGCCCGCCTTGTGGCGGATGAATGTTCTAGGGATGTAATTTTTGAGTGAAACTTGCTCGTTTTGTCCTGTGCGCTGAAAACTTGTTCATATGCGCTAAGCAATTTTATTGGAATTTAAAATATTACCTTCTGTGCGGCTGTTTATCAATTCTGAGAGATGGCGAGTCGTCGGCTTCTGCCCCCGTGCCGCTAGTACTGGGGTGTTCGGGGATGAACCTGAGCGCTCTTTTCCCCATGTTTGGGTCCTTCGAGGGAGGCGCTAAGCCCAACGAACAAGGCAATCGTACTATAATGCGTGAACACTCTCACTTACCCATAGAATTCTATAATTTTAAATTTCGGCGAAGCCCCTGGTATTCGGAAGACCGAGTTTGGGGCGCTATCCACGCCTTGGCCGGACAGAGCCGACTCCTCGCCCTAAGCGGCATAAGTCTTTAGGGACTCAAAAAACCTCTCGAATAGTGACCAACTCTCGCTTCATCATGACAGTCAGTTTTAGCTTTCTCCACTGAGGTGCTCGACCCAGCTCAACTGGGGCACAATCGCAGTGGTTCTCCTAGTGCTACCTTAGCCGATATAGCGGAACGTAAGGCACCAAAACATAGGAGCCGGGCAAACCCAACTATTGATCCAAGACATGATTCGGAGCCGATGCATATAATGCTATAAGTTCGGGGTGCCGCACTTGTTAAAGTGTTCGGACTTCTCACACCATATTGAGGGGTACTAAATCCCCTGGCATATTTTGGCCGTACCAACGTGTACGGGTGCAACATGTCGTTAAGGAACATATATAAAGAAAAGAAGGTAATGCAAAAATAGACGAAAGCTATGCATTGTTTATTAAAAAGGGCTGCGATCAAAGCAGAACGATGCAAATAATGCGATAAGTGGAAGGTTGGACTAGTTAACATGTCCGTTCCAGGGGCAAGTTGCGGAATAGTATGCGGAGCAGGTATAATGCTTGTGATAGAGACCACCTGGGAGTTCCGTACTGCGGCATGGCTTGTCTGCTTCCCTGGTTCTTGCATCGTTTGTGCGGCAATTGAATTGCCGAACAGGCCTTCCGAAGGATGGAGTCCTGAAAGTAAGAGAAAATTAAAAAAATTGGCAGCCCCTGTGTAACGCCCCGGACATACCCGCCGGTGGTCGTCACTCCTGGCGGGATCTAGACTGGCCCCACAAATCAATACTAGTCTTTTCTACGCACTTTGTCCTCACTCATGCGCACCCGGGAGCAACTTCCCGGTCGGTCACCCATCCTGACACTACTCCAAGCTGAGCACGCTTAACTTTGGAGTTCTGTCCGAATGGGCTCCCGGAAAAGAAGGAATTCCTTATTGATATGAGTAGTCTATCATCCCTAATAAGCCAGGCTATCACATACACCCCCACTCAGAGGAACCAACGTCCTCGTCGGGCCACAGGAACGTTCCCTCTTGGCACAAACGTCTGTGCTTCCAGTCCGGTACATGTGACATGTCGGGTGCCACGACGGGTCACAAACGTCATGAACAACATGACCACGCACCTGTCTGCAACTATCCGTGTAACCGCGAGGGTCGGCTCTGATACCAACTTGTAACGCCCCGGACATACCCGCCGGTGGTCGTCACTCCTGGCGGGATCTAGACTGGCCCCATAGATCAATACTAGTCTTTTCTACGCACTTTGTCCTCACTCGTGCGCACCCGGGAGCAACTTCCCGGTCGGTCACCCATCCTAACACTACTCCAAGCTGAGCATGCTTAACTTTGGAGTTCTGTCCGAATGGGCTCCTGGAAAAGAAGGAATTCCTTATTGATATGAGTAGTCTATCATCCCTAATAAGCCAGGCTATCACACCCTGGTACGGTTTAAGCCGTATTTTTGGGCGTGTCGTGATGATGCCCCTCCCCCTGTACCCATGGTATCTCTAGAGCATAGTTATGTACGGGAAGTATTGGCATCGCCTTTTTGCGAGGGTTGGGGTTGGGGCCGCGTTGCTACGCCTGCTCGGATTGTGCCAGGCGGTCTTGTTGTAGGTTACTCCGGGCGCGCTTGACGGTGTTCGGTTGTTTAGTGGCCGGACTGGAGAACTGCCTGGAGAGGCTGCTTTGTACTTCCGCTGCAAGGGCCGCCGTGTGCTCCTCCGTTCGGAGGGAGCGTTCGGTGTTTCCATTGACCGTAATTACTCCTCGGGGGCCTGGCATCTTGAGCTTAAGGTATGCGTAGTGCAGTACCGCATTGAACTTAGTGAATGCGGTTTGCCCGAGCAGTGCGTGATAACCACTGCGAAACGGGACTATGTCGAAGATTAACTCCTCGCTTCAGAAATTATCCAGAGATCCGAAGACCACTTCAAGTGTGACTGAGCTTGTACAGTTGGCCTCTACACCTGGTATTACGCCTTTAAAGGTCGTTTTGGTGGGCTTAATCCTCGAGGGATCTATGCCCATTTTCCGCATTGTATCCTGGTAAAGCAGGTTCAGGCTGCTGCCGCCGTCCATAAGGACTCTAGTGAGATGAAATCCATCAATAATTGGGTCTAGGACCAATGCGGCGAATCCGCCATGACGGATGCTAGTGGGATGGTCCCTTCGATCAAAGGTGACCGGGCAGGAGGACCATGGGTTGAACTTTGGGGTGACTGGCTCTACCGCATATACGTCCCTTAACGCGCGCTTCCGCTCCCTTTTGGGGACGTGGGTTGCGTATATCATGTTCACTGTCTGCACTTGTGGGGGAAAACCCTTCTGTCCACTGTTGTTCGGCGGCTGGGGCTCCTCGTCGTCATCGCTATGCAGCCCCTTGTCTTCATTTTCGGCGTTTAACTTGCCTGCCTGCTTGAACACCCAACAATCCCTGTTGGTGTGATTGGCCGGCTTTTCGGGGGTGCCATGTATCTGGCACAAGCGGTCGAGTATTCGGTCCAAACTAGACGGGCCCCTAGGATTCCTTTTGAATGGCTTTTTTCCGCTGACCGGATTTAGAGCCTCTGAATCCGGCATTAATTGCCGTATCCTCAGCATTGTCGCCGTTAATGCGGCACTTCTGCTTGTTGCGATGCGACCTGCCACTACTGTCCCTGGTGTCCGAATTACCAGGGTTCTTTGTCATATTGCTGCTATGAGCAAGCCAGCTGTCTTCTCCCGCGCAAAAGCGGGTCATGAGTGTCGTGAGTGCTGCCATAGATTTCGGCTTTTCCTGTCCAAGGTGCCGGGCCAGCCACTCGTCACGGATATTGTGCTTGAAGGCTGCTAGGGCCTCAGCGTCCGGACAGTCGACTATTTGATTTTTCTTTGTTAGGAACCGTGTCCAGAATTGCCTGGCCGATTCCTCTGGCTGCTGAATTACGTGACTTAGGTCATCGGTGTCTAGGGGTCGCACATAAGTGCCCTGGAAATTTTCGAGGAATGCGGCTTCCAGGTCCTCCCAACAACTTATTGATCCGGTTGGCAAGCTGTTAAGCCAATGCCGAGCTGGTCCTTTAAGCTTGAGTGGGATGTATTTGATGGCGTGGAAATCGTCGCCGCGGGCCATGTGGATATGAAGGAGATAATCCTCGATCCATACTACAGGATCTGTTGTGCCATCATATGATTCAATGTTTACGGGTTTGAAACCCTCGGGGATTTGATGATCCATTATTTCATCTATAAAGCATAGTGGGTGTGCGGCGCCTCTGTACTGGGCGATATCATGACATAGCTCCAATGATCTTTGTCTATTGTGTTCGGCCTTGCCGAATTTGTGGCCGGCGTGACGGTTATCGTCTCAAGCCGTGGGGCGCCCACGCGATCCGTAGATCGGTCGTGTTTGTCTTGCCTTGTCCTCCAACATGTCTCGTAAGTCTGGCGCATATTCCCATGCCTTGGTATGGGGTGCTGCTTGAGTGGAGGGCCGGGAGGCCTCTTTGTCGCGGCCACGTGGTGGCCGGTCGGCCGCATCAAGTGCTTCCTCCTCTAATCGGGGTAGCAATCTGCGCTTTGGGTAGCTCTTGGAGGGGCATTCGAATTTATGCTCTTCGGCCGCAAGGACTTCATTCCATCTGTCGACCAGCAAATCTTGATCAGCTCTAAGCTGTTGCTGTTTTTTCTTGAGGCTTGTTGCCGTGGCCATAAGCCTGCGTTGAAAACGCTCTTGCTCGACGGGAACCTCTGGCACGACGAATTCATCGTCATCGAGGCTTGCCTCGTCTTCGGAGGGAGGCATATAATTATCGTCCTCGACCTCTTTGTCTGCCGCTCTCACATGAGGGCTGGTTTCTCCATCCTCCTGTGCTAAGTCTTGCTGGAGGGGGTTTTCTTCGGCACTTTCCGGAGTATTATTATCTCCCGTGCTGGAATCACCGTATTTGTTTTGGCAGGATTTTGAGCGGCGCCGCCGACGCTGACGCTTAGACTGTTTCTTGGAGGGGTCATCCTCCGCTGTTCCATCGCCATCTCCCTCTTTTGGGGTGTCCACCATATATATGTCATATGACGAGGTGGCTTTCCAGGGCCTAGTAGGCGCTGGTTCTTCATCATCTCCTTCATCAGCGTCCATACCGTTGATGTCTTCGGAGTCAAAGTCGAGCATGTCGATTAAGTCGTCGACAGTGGCTACAAAGTGGGTGGTGGGTGGGCTTTGAATTTCTTCATCGTCCGTACCCCAACCTTGCTGACCGTAGTCCGGCCAGGGCTCTCGTGATAAAGAGAGAGACTTCAGTGACTTCAGGATATCGCCGAAAGGCGAGTGCTGAAAGATGTCCGCGGTAGTGAACTCCATGATCGGCGCCCAATCGGATTCGATCGGCAGGGGCGCGGAGGGTTCGGAGTCCGGAGAAGAGTCCGACCCCCCGGAGTCACGAGTCTCGCCGAGTACGGGGCTGGTGTTCGGCTCAATCGCTGTTGGGGTCGCAGCCCCCGAGGTGGCGTCCAACTGCCCATCCTCGATCGACGCAGTTGGCTCCGAATTGAGGGTCAGAGCCGATGCGGGTGCGGCCTCCAGGGCACTATCCGGTGGCAGAGCTAGATCATGCTCGTCGTGACAGTGCGGCGCGCTCGGCAGTGGCTCAAATCCGTCGAAGATCAAGTCCCCGTGGATGTCAGCCATGTAGTTTAAACTTCCAAATCTGACCTGACGGCCAGGGGCGTAGCTTTCGATCTGCTCCAGACGGCCGAGCAAATCGGCCCGCAGTGCGAAGCCGCCGAAGACGAAGATCTGTCCGGGGAGGAAGGTTTCACCCTAGACTGCATCGCTATTGATGATCGTAGGAGCCATCGAGCCTGACGGCGACGACACAGAGGAACTCTCAATGAAAGCACCAATGTCGGTGTCAAAACCGGCGGATCTCGGGTAGGGGGTCCCGAACTGTGCGTCTAGGCCGGATGGTAACAGGAGGCAAGGGACATGAAGTTTTACCCAGGTTCGGGCCCTCTCGATGGAGGTAAAACCCTACGTCCTGCTTGATTAATATTGATGATATGGGTAGTACAAGAGTAGATCTACCACGAGATCGAAGAGGCTAAACCCTAGAAGCTAGCCTATGGTATGATTGTTGATGTGTATGTTGTCCTACGGACTAAAACCCTCCGGTTTATATAGACACCGGATAGGGTTAGGGTTACATAGAGTCGGTTACAATGGTAGGAGATCTACATATCCGTATCGCCAAGCTTGCCTTCCACGTCAAGGAAAGTCCCTCCCGGACACGGGACGAAGTCTTCAATCTTGTATCTTCATAATCCAGGAGTCCGGCTGAAGGTATAGTCCGGCTATCCGAACACCCCCTAATCCAGGACTCCCTCACCCGCATCGATCAGATCATTGATGCTACTGCAGGACACGACTCACTGTGTTTCCTCGACCCATACTCCGGATACCATCAAATCAAAATGAAGGAATCTGATCAAGTTGCAACGGCATTCATTACCCCATACGGGCCTTTATGCTTTAACACTATGCCCTTCGGGCTGAAAAATGCTGGCGCCACCTACCAACGCATGATTCAAACATGCCTAGAGAAACAAATTGGCAAGACGGTCGAAGCATATGTGGATGACATCGTCATCAAAACTAAGCACGTCGATTCACTAGTAGACGACTTGCGTCTCACATTCGACAACCTCTGTACATATGGCATCAAGCTCAATCCGGAAAAGTGTGTCTTCGGCGTCCCCGCTGGAAAATGGCTGGGCTTCATCGTTTCCAACAGAGGAATTGAGGCAAACCCTAGCTAAAATCCAAGCTTTGTCACAATTGGCTACACCAACAGACCTCAAATTGGTCCAAAAACTAGCCGGATGTGTGGCAGCTTTAAGCCGCTTTATCTCCAGATTAGGAGAAAAAGCATTGCCAATATATTGCCTGCTCCGACGCACTGACCACTTCGAGTGGACGGACACGACAACGGCCGGACTGGAAGAAATAAAAGCTCTTTGAGTGAGCAACCCAATCCTGGCCACGCCGAACGTTGGTGAACCCATGTTATTATACATCTCTGCAACACACCAGGTGGTGAGTGCGGTGCTCGTCGTCGAACGAGAGGAGGACGGACAGAAACTCCACTTCAGAAACCGGTATATTATGTATCCACTATCCTCACACCATGCAAATCCCGGTACCCTCATTACCAAAAGATAGCATATGCTGCCTTCATGGCATCTCGGAAGCTACAACACTACTTCCAAGAGTGCTCGATCACGGTGGCTTCCGAAGTACCACTCAATGACAGAATAAACAACCGCGAAGCTATAGGCCAGATTGCCATGTGGGCCATTGAGCCCTTTCCATTTGATATAACATACAAACCACGCCGAGCCATTAAATCCCAAGTATTGGCCGACTTCGTCACCGAATGGACAGAGCCGAACTCCCTAAAGAGTACGGTACATATTCCAATTGGGTCATGCACTTCGATGGCTTTAAAATGCTGGCCAGTCTAGGAGCGGGCGTTGTCTTAATGTCCCCCACAGGAGACATAGTCCAGTACGTACTCCAAATATTATACATAGACTCCAATAATGCAGCCGAATACGAGGCCTTATTGCACGGTCTTTGGATGGCTGTCTCCATGGGCATGCAACGCCTGGAGGTGCGCGGGGATTCAAATGTCACAATATTCCAAATAAACAGAGACTTCGACACCAAAGATCCAAATATGGCAGCCTACCGTAACGCCATACTCAAAATATCAGCTCGGTTCGAGGGACTCGAGTTTCATCATGTGGCTCGAGAAAGTAATCAAGCGGTAGATGTCCTTGCTCGCATTGGCGCCAAGCGTGACCCTGTCCCTCCTAACATCTTTTTGGAAAGGCTCTTCAATCCATCCGTGGTGTGGTAGGATGAGAGCGGCAACACTAGTCTGGATCCGATTATACCCCCAGACTCCGAACACAATACCGATATCATCGGGGGCTCAACCACCGAAATAACACCATCGACCCATCTAATAATGGCAGTAATGTAGGAGATATGCCCTAGAGGCAATAATAAATGATATTGTATTATTTGTCTCCGAGTTCATAATTATGTTTATGTTCCATGCTATAACTACAATGATTCTTGATTCTGCAATATCTACGAGGCTCAGAGGAAGACTCATATGCACGTGTGGAATAATAAACGGTAAGAAGTATTCCTAGTCTGGCCTCTAAGACTAGCTCAAGTGTTGCATGATGGTTCTATTTTCCTGATCATGGGCATGTCTATGCCAGCAATTTTGAGGGCACAATGTTAAGAGAACATTTGTGTTGAATCGACCCGGATTGATGTTATACTAAGAGATTCATTCGTCACAAGTTAATGGTACATAACACAGAGATGGTTAACGTTTGCATGATTCCTTAGACCATGAGAGTATCGAGTTTCTTCATGCTTGCTTCATGAACTTTGGGGTTTGTTAAACATCATCCGTAAATGGGTGGCTATTACGGCGGCTTACGGGTTCATGGAAAAGTGTGTCAAGTAACTTGATAGCTCAAGATTGGGATTTGCTCCTCCGACAATGGAGAGATATTCTCGGGCCCTCTCGGTATTACGGTATCCATCATCGTCTGGTGATACGTCCATTTTGCATCATGCTTTTATATCGATATTTATTGCATTATGGTCTGTTATTACACATTATGTCACAATACTTATGCCTATTCTCTCTTATTTTACAAGGTTTACATAAAGAGGGAGAATGCCGGTAGCTGGGATTCTGGGATGGAAAAGGAGCAAATATTAGAGACCTATTCTGCATAGCTCCAAAAGTCCTGAAACTTCACGGAAGACGTTTTCAGAATATGTGAAAAATATTGAGCGCAAGAAGTTCACCAGGGGGGCCACACCCTGCCCATGAGGGTGGGGGGGGCGCCCTACCCCCTGGGCGCACCCCCTACCTCGTGGCCCCCCTGGTGGCCCTCCGATGGCCATCTTCTGCTATATGGAGTCTTTCGATGAGGAAAAAAATCATAAGCCATCTTTCCGGACGAGACTCCGCCGCCACGAGGCGGAACCTTGGCGGAACCAATCTAGGGCTCTGGCGGAGCTGTTCTGCCGGGGAAACTTCCCTCAGGGAGGGGGAAATCACCGCCATCGTCATCACCAGCGCTCCTCTCATTGGGAGAGGGAAATCTCCATCAACATCTTCACCAGCACCATCTCCTCTCAAAACCCTAGTTCATCTCTTGTATCCAATTCTTGTCTCCAAGTCCGGGATTGGTACCTATGGGTTGCTAGTAGTGTTAATTACTCCTTGTAGTTGATGCTAGTTGGTTTATTTGGTGGAAGATCATATGTTCAGATCCTATATGCATATTAATACCCCTCTGATTATGAACATGAATATGCTTTGTGAGTAGTTACATTTGTTCCTGAGGACATGGGAGAAGTCTTGCTATTAGTAGTCATGTGAATTTGGTATTCGTTTGATATTTTGATGAGATGTATGTTGTCTCTCCTCTAGTGGTGTTATGTGAACTTCGACTACATGACACTTCACCATTATTTGGGCCTATAGGAAGGCATTGGGAAGTAATAAGTAGATGATGGGTTGCTAGAGTGACAGAAGCTTAAACCCTAGTTTATGCGTTGCTTCGTAAGGGGCTGATTTGGATCCATATGTTTCATGCTATGGTTAGGTTTACCTTAATACTTTGTTGTAGTTGCGGATGCTTGCAATAGCAGTTAATCATAAGTGGGATGCTTGTCCAAGGAAGGACAACATCCAAGCACCGGTCCATCCACATACCAAATTATCAAAGTACCGAACGCGAATCATATGAACGTGATGAAAACTGGCTTGACAATATTCCCATGTGTCCTCGGGAGCGCTTTACATCATATATGAGTTTGTCCAGGCTTGTTCTTTTCTACAAAAAGGATTGGGCCACCTTTCTGCACTTTATTTACTTTTGTTACTTGTTGCTCGTTACCAATTATCTTATCACAAAACTATCTGTTACCTATAATTTCAGTGCTTGCAGAGAATACCTTGCTGAAAACCGCTTATCATTTCCTTCTGCTCCTCGTTGGGTTCGACACTCTTACTTATCAAAATGACTATGATAGATCCCCTATACTTGTGGGTCATCAAGACTCTTTTCTGGCACCGTTGCCGGAGAGTGAAGCGCCTTTGGTAGGTGGAATTTGGTAAGGAAAAATTTATATAGTGTGCTGAAATTTATTGTCACTTGTTACTATGGAAAGTAATCCTCTGAGGGGCTTGTTCGGGGTATCTTCACCCCGACTAGTAGAGCAAAGAGTTGCTTCTCAACCTACTGAACCTACTGAAAATGAAAATTTCTGCTTTGAAATTCCTTCGAGCATGATAGGAAAACTGCTAGCTAATCCTTTTGCAGGAGAGGAACAATTCATCCTGATGAGCATCTAATATATGTGGATGAAGTTTGTGGATTATTTAAGCTTGCAGGTGTACCCGGAGATGTTATTAAGAAGAAGGTTGAGGGAGTCCTGGATTAGGGGGTGTTCGAATAGCCGGACTATACCTTCAGCCGGACTCCTGGATTATGAAGATACAAGATTGAAGACTTTGTCCCGTGTCCGGGAGGGACTTTCCTTGGCGTGGAAGGCAAGCTTGGCGATACGGACATGTAGATCTCCTACCATTGTAACCGACTCTATGTAACCCTAACCCTATCCGGTGTCTATATAAACCGGAGGGTTTTAGTCCGTAGGACAACATACACATCAACAATCATACCATAGGCTAGCTTCTAGGGTTTAGCCTCTTCGATCTCGTGGTAGATCTACTCTTGCACTACCCATATCATCAATATTAATCAAGCAGGATGTAGGGTTTTACCTCCATCGAGAGGGCCCGAACCTGGGTAAAACTTCGTGTCCCTTGCCTCCTGTTACCATCCGGCCTAGATGCACAGTTCGGGACCCCCTACCCGAGATCCGCTGGTTTTGACACCGACAAAGGTCTTTCCTTTATCTTTGAAGGAAGATGCATTGACATGGTATAGGCTATGTGATGATACGGGGTCATGGAACTACAAACGATTGAAATTGGAATTTCATCAGAAGTTTTATCCTATGCATCTTGTTCATCGTGATCGCAATTATATATATATAATTTTTGGCCTCGCGAAGGAGAAAGCATCGCTCAAGCTTGGGGGAGGCTTAAATCAATGTTATATTCATGCCCCAATCATGAGCTCTCAAGAGAAATGATTATTCAAAATTTATATGCTCGGTTTTCTGATAACAATTGCACCATGCTCGATACTTCTTGTGTTGGCTCTTTTATGACGAAGAATGTTGAATTCAAATGGGATTTATTGGAAAGAATTAAATGCAACTCTGAAGATTGGGACCTCGACGAAGGTAAGGAGTCAGGTATGACACCTAAGTTTGATTGTGTTAAATCTTTTATGGATACCGATGTTTTCCATAAATTTAGCACTAAATATGGACTTGACTCTGAGATAGTAGCTTCTTTATGTGAATCTTTTGCTGCACCTAGGGAGAAGTGGTTTAAATATCATCCTCCCATAGAAGTAAAAGTAGCTGCACCTATTAAAGTTGAAGAAAATACTATCACTTATAATGATCCTATTGTTCCTACTTCTTATGTTGAGAAACCACCTTTTCCTGTTAGGATAAAGGATCATGCTAAAGCTTCAACTGTGGTTCGTAAAAGTAAATTAGAACTTATACACCTCCTGAACAAATTAAAGTTGAACCTAATATTGCTATTGTTAAAGATCTCTTGTCTGATAATATTGATGGGCATGTTATTGATTTCCGTGATGAGACTGCTAGAATTGCTAAACCTTGTGCTAAAGATAAACCTAGATCTTTGGTAGGCATGCCTGTTATTTCTGTTAAAATAGGAGATCATTGTTATCATGGCTTATGTGATATGGGTGCCAGTGCTAGTGCTATACCTCATGACTTATACAAAGAAATTATGCATGATATTGCACCTGCTGAGATAGAAGATATTGGTGTCACAATTAAACTTGCCAATAGAGATACTATTTCACCAATTGGAATTGTTAGAGATGTTGAAGTCTTGTGTGGGAAAACTAAATATCCTGCTGATTTTCTTGTTCTTGGTTCCCCACAAGATAGCTTTTGTCCCATTATATTTGGTAGACCCTTCTTGAACACTATTAATGCTAAGATAGATTGCAAAAAGGATGTTGTTACTATTGGTTTAGGTGATATGTCTCATGAATTTAATTTCTCTAAATTTCGTAGACAACACCATGAAGAGGAATTGCCTAGTAAAGATGAAATTATTGGTCTTGCTTCTATTGCCGTACCTCCTAGTGATCCTTCAGAACAATATTTGCTAGACCATGAAAATGATATGTTTATGAATGAAAGAAGGGAAATAGATGATGTATTCTTTAAATAGGAAACCATCCTGAAACACAATTTGCCTGTTGAAATCCTAGGGGATCCTCCTCCACCCAAGGGTGATCCCGTGTTTGAGCTTAAACCGTTACCTGATACTCTTAAATATGCTTATCTTGATGAGAAAAAGATATATCCTGTTATTATTAGTGCTAACCTTTTAGAGCATGAAGAAGAGAGATTATTGAAAACTCTGAAGAAGCACCATGCTGCTATTGGATATACTCTTGATGATCTTAAGGGCATTAGTCCCACTCTATTTCAACACAAAATAAATTTGGAGGAAGATGCCAAACCACTTCGTGATCATCAACGACGGTTGAATCCTAAGATGAAGAAAGTGGTAAGAAAGGAAATACTAAAGCTTCTTGAGGCAGGTATAATTTATCCCGTTGCTGATAGTCAGTGGGTAAGTCCTGTCCACTGTGTCCCTAAGAAGGGAGGTATTACCGTTGTTCCTAATGATAAAGATGAGTTGATTCTGCAAAGAATTATTACAGGTTATAGGATGGTAATTGATTTCCGGAAATTAAATAAAGCTACTAAAAAGATCATTACCCCTTACCTTTTATCGATCAAATGCTAGAAAGATTACCCAAACATACACATTTTTGCTTTCTAGATGGTTATTCTGGTTTCTCTCAAATACCTGTGTCAGCCAATGATCAATCAAAGACTACTTTTACTTGCCCTTTTGGTACTTTTGCTTATAGATGTATGCCTTTTGGTTTATGCAATGCACCTGCTACCTTTCAAAGATGCATGATGGCTATATTCTCTGACTTCAGTGAAAAGATTTGTGAGGTTTTCATGGACGATTTCTCCGTCTATGGATCCTATTTTGATGATTGCTTAAGCAACCTTGATCGAGTTTTGCAGAGATGTGAAGAAACTAATCGTGCCTTGAATTGGGAAAAGTGCCACTTTATGGTTAATGAAGGTGTTGTCTTGGGGCATAAAGTTTCCGAAAGAGGTACTGAGGTTGATAAAGCCAAGGTTGATGCTATTGAAAAGATGCCATGTCCCAAGGACATCGAAGGTATAAGAAGTTTCCTTGGTCATGCCGGTTTTTATAGGAGGTTCATTAAGGACTTCTCAAAAATTTCTCAGCCCCTGACTAATTTATTACAAAAAGATATACCATTTGTTTTTGATGATGATTGCGTAGAAGCATTTGAAATACTTAAGAAAGCATTAATCTCTGCACCTATTGTTCAGCCACCTAATTGGAATTACCCTTTGAAATTATGTGTGATGCTAGTGATTATGTTATAGGTGCAGTTCTAGGGCAAAGAGTTGATAAGAAACTTAATGTTATTCAATATGCTAGTAAAACTCTAGACAATGCTCAGAGAAATTATGCTACTACTGAAAAAGAATTCTTAGCAGTTGTATTTGCTTGTGATAAGTTCAGACCTTATATTGTTGATTCTAAAGTAACTATTCACACTGATCATGCTGCTATTAAATATCTTATGGAAAAGAAAGATGCTAAACCTAGACTTATTAGATTGGTTCTCCTGCTACAAGAATTTGATTTGCATATTATTGATAGAAAGGGAGCTGAGAACCCCGTTGCAGACAACTTGTCTAGGTTAGAAAATGTTCTTGATGACCCACTACCTATTGATGATAGCTTTCCTGGTGAACAATTAAATGTCATAAATGCTTCTCATACTGCTCCATGGTATGCTGATTATGCTAATTACATTGTTGCTAAATTTATACCACCTAGTTTCACATACCAGCAAAAGAAAAAGTTCTTTTATGATTTGAGACATTACTTTTGGGATGACCCACACCTTTATAAAGAAGGAGTAGATGGTGTTATTAGACATTATGTACTTGAGCATGAACAGGAATAGATCCTACGCAAGTGTCACTCCGAGGCTTATGGAGGACACCACGCTGGAGATAGAACTGCACATAAGGTATTACAATCCAGTTTTTATTGGCCTACTCTCTTCAAGGATGCCCGTAAGTTTGTCTTATCTTGTGATGAATGTCAAAGAATTGGTAATATTATTAGACGTCAAGAAATGCCTATGAATTATTCACTTGTTATTGAACCATTTGATGTTTGGGCCTTTGATTATATGGGACCTTTTCCTACCTCTAATGGATATACACATATTTTAGTTGCTGTTGATTACGTTACTAAGTGGGTAGAAGCTATTCCAACTAGTAGTGCTGATCATAACACCTCTATTAAGATGCTTAAAGAAGTTATTTTTCCAAGGTTTGGAGTCCCTAGATATTTAATGACTGATGGTGGTTCACATTTTATTCATGGTGCTTTCCGTAAAATGCTTCCTAAATATGATGGTAATCATAGAATTGCATCTCCTTATCACCCACAGTCTAGTGGTCAAGTAGAATTGACTAATAGAGAGCTCAAATTAATTTTGCAAAAGACTGTTAATAGATGTAGAAAGAATTGGTCCAAGAAACTTGATGATGCATTATGGGCCTATAGAACTGCATATAAAAATCCTATGGGTATGTCTCCATATAAAATGGTTTATGGAAAAGCATGTCACTTACCTCTCGAACTAGAACATAAGGCATATTGGGCCATTAAAGAGCTCAATTATGATTTCAAACTTGCCGGTGAGAAGAGGTTATTTGACATTAGCTCACTTGATGAATGTAGAACCCAAGCCTATGAAAATGCCAAATTATTTAAAGAAAAAGTTAAAAGATGGCATGACAAAAGAATACAAAAGCGTGAGTTTAATGTAGATGATTATTTATTATTATGCAACTCTCGTTTAAGATTTTTTGCAAGAAAACTTCTCTCTAAATGGGAAGGTCCTTACTTTATCGAGGAGGTCTACCGTTCCGGTGCTATAAAAATCAACAACTTCGAAGGCACAAATCCAAAGGTGGTGAACGGTCAAAGAATTAAACATTATATCTCAGGTAATCCTATAAATGTTGAAACCAATGTTATTGAAATCGTAACCCCAGAGTAATACATAAGGGACACTTTCCGGAACGTCACAGACTCCGAAAAGGAATAGGTATGTGGTACGGTAAGTAAACCGACTCCAAAACAATTCTAATGGCAATATTTCTCTGTTTTGGAATATTTAGAAAATGGCTTATTCCATCTGTGCCCCCAATTCCTTAGTTGTGCTTAGTTTTCCCCACGCTTCAAACTTTTGCTCACTTTTCCCCATTCCCTCAGCTGAAACTCTCACAAATGTTCATAACATACGTTTGCCGTCTTGGCCGTTAACTGACTTGTGGGGCCACGTTGGACTCTGTTGACTGTGGTTGTGGCTTCGCTGGTTGGGCCATGTTTGTGCTCATAGGACGGGCCCGTTAGTTTGTTGGTAATAAATTAAAAAAGCCTGCTAACGATGGACGCAGCCTGCTATGCATGCCCGGCTTTGGCATCGATGTAGCCTGCTATGCATGCGAACACCGCCACGCACGCATCTAGTGACCTAGACCTAATCGCATGCATGCACGCCGACACGCACGCATCGATCCGTGCCGCACGGTTGCCGGTGGATTCAGTCGCTCTACAACGTCGTTTCACGCGTCGCAGGCATACGTGCCGGTGGCAGAAGGGGCAGGCTGCACGCACGGTCGCGTCCATATGTCGAGGCATTGGTTCATGCCGCAGGCTGCACGCACGCTCGTGAATGGGAGGCAGGCAGCCGCCAACGCAGAGCACGTAGAAGGGGAGGCAGGCAGCCGCCAACGCAGAGCACGCAAAGCACACTCGCATCGATTCACGTTCACACATTGATGATCGCATCGGTTCACGCACGCACTGAGTCACGATCTACGCCGGCCGTTTACGCGTGTACCCACTTCGTCTCCCCCGGCTATTTAAACTGCCCTCCATTGCCTCTTCTTCTACAGATCCATCTGCGCCTCCAACTTCTTCTCTTCTTCCCCCAAAAGCCAAAGCCGTTCCACTCAGCGAAGCGAGCAAGATGCAGTACAACGGGCCGACGTTCCAAGCGCCGCCCACCGTGCTAGAACGGCGGTACCCCGCCAACGTCGTCGTTGAGGAATCCCTCCGTGTGTGGGCGTTCTCCCGCTGGAGGGGAAGCACTAAGCTTGCACAGGGGTTCCTCCGTGCGGGCTTCCACCACCTCCCGGCGGGCTCGCCGCCCATGTTCAACCTCGTGGAGCAGCGTCCCCACGCCAACGCTCCAGTGGTAGGGCTCGTCATCCACTTCACCAACAGGTTCGATGCCTACTACCTGCTCGGCAAGGTGTATTGGTGTGGGTGCGAGTTCATCGCATTCACGACCTATAACATCTTCACCGACTTCGAGAGCATCTTCCCCGCTCGCAACCACATGCACAACCTCCCGTACTACCTCAGCAACAACGGCCTTGAGGAGGAGGAGTACTGAAGCCGGCGGCGAAGAAGACGGTGAAGCCGGCGGCGAAGAAGACGGTGTTGCCCTAGCTACCCTATCTATCTACTATGTAGTGTGAGTTTGGTGTGTGTGTTGCCCGATTATCTATGTAAGGTTAAACTATTATCTATCGGTGTCTATGTAAGAACTTATGTTGCCCTAGCAACCCTATCTAAGTTAAGTTATGTGTGTTATATTAATGCTTTGTTATGTTTGTATTTTGTTTGTCCCAAGTTTAGACACAGCTAATTGGCGTGGGAAAAATTAACCAAACAAACTAAAAATGATGTGTTTATAGATGCCTTCTAAAAATAAGAACATATTGTACATTTGTACACGACTTTGGTTTGAGAGCTCTGTATTTTTTAGGTATTCAAAGAATACTTTGGTTTTCAGAAATATTGAAGTATCAAATACTTTGAGATATTTGTCTTTAGTCAAAAGTGTAGTTTTAACTACACTATGTTTGAAGTATATAAAAAAGAGGGTTAGACCTCTTTTTCTAATCATGAAGTATTGGTTCGCTAGGCATAATAATACTGCGGTTTGCAAATACTTTGATTCTAAAAAATGAAGGGACCCATAAAGGAAAGCCAAAAAAATTCCTCAATGAGATAGAAGAGATTGGGCAATCAAATTAATGAAAAAAGCAATCAGAAACAAAAAAGAACAAAGCAATCCTTCCTAAACAAAAAAAGAAACATCGCTTGTTTCTGGGCTTCTTTTTGGGCCAGTGAACTAGGTTTTTTTAGCAGAACTGACGAACTCGAGGACAAAAGTTTGGCAAGTGCGAGAGAGAAGAGATGAACTTGATGTATATTCCTTGTGCTGCTCAAGTACTACTTACTGTCATCTAACGAGCTATGGTATGATCCAATACTCGAGGTTATTAGCTAGCAAAATAATCCTATCACTGAACTGGTAGTTGTTTTCTGCTGAAACTGAAAGTGTCAAAACTTAACAGTAAACTGCATACATTCAGTGATCGACAGTTGCACTAAATAGAGTTGCATTTGAGATAAACATACTTGGATTCATAAACAGTGGCAACAACAGTAGACAAACATCTCTAATGAGAGATGGCCATCAAGTAAAAAATTCCTAGAGCAAGTATTCCTAAAGCTATCAGATTGGATTGCTTCTTCAACTCAATCAGCTGCTTGAAGTTCTTGTTCATCTTCTTCAATTGCGTCTTCAGTTCGACATCTACCACCGTCGGGTATTTCGGACACGCTGCTGCTGCCGGAGCAGCACTGTCATGGGGTAGATCGGACTCGCGGATTGCATTCCCCCTCGAATCCAGCAAGCCCAACCCTTGAAGCCTCTGGATGTAATCATCCATCCACTCGAAATGGTGGCATTTCTTCACGATCTGAAAATGAAATCATGTAACCTAAATCCAAATCTGACAGATTTTTTGAGAAATTAGAGATAAAGGATGCGAGGAAAACTTAGATCTAACCTGCCCCTCCGGCTTGCTCTCGCATTTGACGAACTCGCGCCCAAAGTTCCCATTCTTCTCCTCCTTCAAAGTCAACCGCTTCAGTGGCGCAGGCCGTGGGTAGCCAGGGCATCGAGTCATCGGCACTGGACCATACACCAGCCACGTGGAACGGGGGGCTGACGAGGAGGTCGACATATCGCCCGAGAGGAAGAAACAAAGGAATTGCTCGAGAGGAAGAAGAATGAGAAGATGTGGAAAGAAACAGAGGAATTGCTCGATCTGCTTGATGCCTTTGTCTGTCAGATGGAGAAGAGGAGAATGGGAAGCTATATTGATGATTTGCCACATCATATTTTGTAGTTTCAATTTTTGAACCAACTCTTAACACTGACATGTGGTGGTCATGTGCGAAAAATACAATTTCATATGTAAAGTGGGGCAGATCGTAAAAACCCCGAGAAGGACAGTGTAGTAGCCAATCAGGATGCATCACGCGGATCGTGCATGCCTGCCCCACATCTGACGGGTGGTGTTTGGCGCTTGGTAGGATCCGACGGCGCACGTTCGACGCTAGGGTTTGGAGCATTTCTACGGGGTTATGAGCGAGTCAACGGGGTTATTAGGGTTTGACCAGATTTCAAATGGCCATAACTAAATTAGAAAAAATTGCAAAAATATAAAACAAACATAGTTCGTCCGTTTATGAGACCTAGTTACCATAAAAAAAATATAAACTCGGTATAAGGGCGTTTTTTTGAAAAATCATTTTTTGAAGTGATATGTCGAAATCAAGTTCAAATGTTTTTAAAAAATAAAAAAAAATCAAAATGTTGTAATTCTTGCGCACATAGCCGTCATATGTGACAAGATTATGAGGAAAAAATAGAAACTTGGTGTAGGTCATTTTCATGAAAAAAGTCTTCACACAAATGAGCTATCACCTATGAACATTTTCAGAGTTCGTAGAATAGGGAGAGAGGGTTTAGGGTTTGAAAAAAAATCAAATAATTAAAAAAAATCAGAAAAATCTCCATAGCTTCATTTTGGAGTGAGTAAGAAGGATCTGAACTTACTTTTTCATTTTCATATCTAAAATGTGTTATTTGATGGTTTTGAATTAAAAGCACATTTTTTCAAAAAAATGTAGTAATATGAATATTAATCAATAAATAGTGAGACTTCGTTTTTACCCTATATATATGGAACAAGTGTTAATAAAAATATATATGCCTCATTTAGGCAAGGTCAAAAAAAACTTGATTTCAAATAGGGCTGTTTACCCTAGTTTTCGAGCTCGTTTCTAGCATATTTCTCATTCGGACTGTTCACCTACGAATATTGGACTTCAAATGCTCGATCAAATACACCGCACAGAGCAATGAACCTCCAATGTTCAACTTCAACTTTGACTCGAATCCAAATCTTGGCCCAAATTCAAATATTGATTTAAATTCAAATTTTGATGGAAATTTGAATTCTGACTCAAATAAGAAGCCAAAGTAGAAGCAACATTATTACAACTGATAAGTTATCACAGTAGCTCAAATCTACCAAGTTTTAAGATGCCAACATCTTAATACAAATCTACCAAGTTTTAAGCGATCCACTCGCCCTCAAATTGACAACACAAACATTTCCCAACAACTTAATTCAAATTTTCGACTTGCTCCTTGTGTTTGCAGCTGGCTTCACTGTCTTGCTCCTGGTTTCCCTAGTTGAGATGCTCTTTTCTTTCAGTCTCTTGTTCCTTTTGATCTTGGGCTTTACTTGGGGTTTTCCTCGTGGAGGTGCTGATGGAGTAGTTGCACTCGCCGAGCACTTGACGACCATTTGACGGTCATCTATGGGTTCAGTAATCTTTAAAGGCACAATTGGAAAAATTACGCCCTCCTCTTCCTCTCTTATAGATTCAAAACCATCAAAGGCCATGGTTTCAAAATCTTCTGCTTCTTCATCTCTTGGCCTTTTCTCCCTAGAGCTGGTAAATAAAATTATAAGCCATAGGCAAAAAAGAGAACAATGCAAACAAAAGGGTAGCTGCATTCTACAAAGGGTGCAAACACATACCAAGATGCTTCATTTGCTGTTGCATTCTCCACTGCTTCATTTGCTGCTGCATTCTCCACTGCATCTTCAGTCTCCATTGCTGCTGCATTCTCCTCAGCATTGGCTGCTGTCCATCTTTCCTCCTCTCCAAATGATGCATCCACTGCATTGGTACAAAGCCTAGCAATATGCCCCATAACTCCACATTTTTTGCGAGCACGCTTCTTTGGTAGACGACCCTCCTCACCTGCTCCAATCCTCTGGTTCCTTGGTCTTCCTGGTGGTCTAGTAATGACAGGAGCGTGGTGTTTGAACCCTGGATCTACTATGTTCCATTGATCTTTCCCCAATAGTGCAGGCACATTGTCAGCATAAGCAGCCATAAATTTGGCAACAGAGAAATACTCAGAGCAATATTGATCAACTTCACCATCTGCACCCCCGATAACGGGCATCAGATGTAGGGCATGTATGCATGGCTTCCCACGGATCTGCCATTGCCTACAAGTACATTCTCTAGTACTTAGGTTCACAGGATACCTCCATACCCTATTTTTAGTGTCAGTATAGGTAACCTCTCCCTCATATGTATCAGATCGAATACATTTCATCTTCAGTCCTCTTGCCTTCAAGTGCAATGCCTTAATCAGTGATGGGAGCATTTGATGACCAACATATTGTGTTTCTGCAATTCTTTTGCGAAGAGCCATCTTTATCATGATCATTTGCCTCATCTTGTCAAATGCTTGCCACAACAAGAGCCCTTTCACTGACTTGAACTTTGAATTGAAGCATTCTGCAAGGTTACTGGTCACATAATCTACTTTGCAGATTTCGTTGAATTTGCTTCTTGACCACACCTTGCCATGATGTGCATCCATGTACTCCTTCACAAGAGGATTTTGAGCATACAACACTCTCAAATGGTGTTCATGCTTCCTTTTGCTGCATGTGTATGATGCTGGCCATAAGTTCTCATCATAAACTTTACCTTTGAACTTCTTTTTGAAATTACGCGCTAGGTGTCGCATACATTCCCTATGCTCCACTCCAGGGAATACAATTTCCACTGCACTCTCTCAACCCTTGCAAGCATCTGTGTGTATAGCTAAACCTGGGGGTGTGCCTATAATGCTACGCAACTGCTGCAGAAACCAGACCCAACTTTCCTCAGACTCTGCCTCCACCACACCAAATGCAACTAGGAATAGCCAGTTGTGTCCATCAACTGCAGAAGCTGCTACTAGCTGTCCTCTCCATCTTCCAGTCAAATGTGTAGCATCTACAGCCAAATAGGGCCTGCAACCATCTAGAAACCCCTGCCAACAAGCCTTGAAACAAACAAAAGCCCTTCTGAGGCACTCCTTCTGAAATGACTTCCCTTTTATTTTGAATGGAACTATATGCTTGTCAATCTCTACAACACTCCCTAGACTTGCCATCTCCACTTCAGCTTTGAAAGTGTAAAGCAGCTAAAAACTGTCATTCCATTGATCATTAATTCTGTCAAGAGCCTTTTCCCTAGCATTGAAAATTCTCATGTAAGGAATTTCTATCTTGTACTTCTCAAAAAGCTTCCCATGGAGTGCTGTTGGACCAAGTCCAGGTTTTTCTCTCAGCCAATCCAATATAGCATCTGCCACCCACCTAGTTTTTGCTAGCTTGGTTTTGGCCTTCCCCCTCCCCCTCCAGGTGGACAGGTGTGCTTGTGTGGGTTTATCTTTATCTAAAACAAAATAAAAGGGTAAAGAACAGTTAAGAAACCTTACTCAACGATCTGAAACTGAATTACTAACTAAACTTGGATTACTTGAATATATTTGCTCTTTCTCATACGAGATGCATGCAACTTCCACCTACACCTAGGATATGGACAAAAAACGGTGAACCTTGCTGGCTCACTCCTTTTAATCTTATAGGTGTTTTCAGATATAATGCACCATGTTGTCACTGCATTCCGACAGTCCACCATTGATTGGAAAATGGTACCTACACTAAGCTCAGGTTTTTCCCTGTTCCACTCAATTGTTGGCATGTCATCACCATTGTATTCATCCTCGATTAAGCTGTCCATGTTCTCCACCTTCTCTTCATCGTCAGTGTCATCAAACCTAGCTTGGCTGATGGGCTCCTCCATATATTCGTCATCCACTGCTTGCTGACCGGCTACATCGACTTGTCTTCATCATCATTTGTAGGCACTGCCTCATCAGGTTCTGCATCTTCTTCTACACCAACTGCAGAAGGTATACGAGAAGCAGCAGCTGAATCGGAACCAGAATTGGCAGCAGGCATGTTGTGGCTCCATGAACCACTTGCTTTACTTGGTGTCGATCTACAAGGAGTGTCGGGGTGCTGGCTATTAGCACAGACAGATGATGTCTGAACTCCCTTCCCCTTTGCCCATTCTGCGCGTGGCTGAAGCACATCGATTTGGAGTTTACCGAATCGGCAGCCAGCAATCCCAGCAAAAAGCAACGGCATATGATCGTCACAAGTTAGTGGGAGAAATCTTTGCTCGTCACTGCTGAAGTAATTCAGTTCAACATCATCGGCATCACTCCAGGGATAGGTGTTTCGGAGCTCAGCTCGCAAATCTTTGAAAGACATGCTGGTTTCTACCACTTCGAGATAGAAAAATGATGAAATCAAATGCGGTTTAGTACCACGCAGCACACTAGTTTCCATTCTAATCGCCAGCCAGAAAGCCAGCGCGGGATCAATCCTATTTTGTCGGGGAAGGAAACAAAGGCTTCAGTTAGCTGGGTAAAATCGAGCACAAATTCGAACGATTCAAGCAAACAGAAGTCAAATACGGCCTACAATACGACTTAGAACGTCAATTTGAGAGGAAACAATGCTTACCCAGGTTTAATCCATGAATTATCTCCTGCGGATTCGACCCAATCCTCTCCACGATCGACTGCATTCCGGGCGTCCTCACTCAACATCGCTATGTAATCCCAGATGGGGGGTGGGCTATATCTGGCGGAGACGCGGCGTCGCCGACGAACGGACGAGGGAATAGGGTGGAGGAAACAACTACGATGGACGCGGCAAGACGCCGGCGGAGGGGGCGGGGCGGCGCTATGCAGTGCGGCCTGTCTAGATCTGTTTCAGATTCAGACAAGCTGCCCAATACGTGTCTCCTTGCAGTCCCACCCGTCAGCAAGCTACAGTCAGATGAAGACTCAGTCCCACTCGTCAGCAATTAACGGTCAATGGATGGTCAAGACGGCAAACGCCCGCTATGAGCAGTTGTGAGAGTTTCAGCTAAGGAAGAGGGGAAAAGTGAGCAAATGTTTGGAGCATGGGGAAAAGTGAGCACAACTAAGGAACCAGGGGCACTAATTTAAATATCCCTTTAGAAAAATAGAAAAATAAGAAGCAGTCCGGGAAGGACACGAGGGCTCCATGAGGGTGGAGGGCGCGCCCCCTACCTCGTGGGCACCTCGTGTGCTCTCCGGACTCCGTTTTCTTACACATTACGTATTTTGGTCGGTAAAAATTCATTATATAATCTCCCGAAGGTCTTGACTCCCGTATCACGCAATTATCCTCTGTTTGTGTTTTGAGATGTTGCTGCTGCAGATTAGAGCAAGATGTCTTCGCAAGAGTCAGTCGGGGAGAGCCGGGTGTCTCATCCGGCACCGAGATCAATGACAAACAACAATGTTGACCACTTTGGGCCAGCAACGGAGGAAGAGATGGAGGCTGATTTGAAGAGAATAGATGCCATGGAGGAGGATCACGAAGTCACTTCTCGCTTCCGAGATGGATTCACCATGGGGGAACTGCAGAGCTTGGCTATTCCAAACTCGGTTATCCCTTCCAATGTTAGATTTCTTTGTTATGAGAATATGAAAAGGAGTTTTACTGGTTCTCCCGCAGCTATGAAGCACCCTTGGGTGCAGGGAGCTTTGGCTATTACAGGAAAACTTCAAAAGGAAATAATGGACCTCAAGCAACAAGTCAATAAGCTCGAGGAGGAGAATCGTATCCTGAGGGGCATCATCGCCAAGAATATCACATCACCATCCCCGAAAAAGGAAACATAATCACATGGGTATGGGCACTCCCCTTGGCAACTGCCAAGCTTGGGGGAGTGCCCCGGTATCGTATCACCATCACTTTTATCTTTACCATTTTTCTTAGTTCGATCCTTTTGATAATATTTCGATCTAGTAGAATAAAAGTTCTTAGTATGATCTAGTTGTGAGTTTTGCTTTATGATCCTTCTATGTAATCGAGTCCGTGAGCTATATATAATAAAGATTAGTGTTGAGTCAAGGGCTTGATTATTTTGCCATGATCCTAAGTGAATAAAAGAAAAGAGAAAGAAATAAAAAGAAACAAAAAGATCATATGGATCTTATGGAGAGTAATGAGCTCATAGAAAAAATTATGATGAATAAAAGTGGTTGAGAATTGACAAACATAGTTCTGGTCATCGTTGCAATTAATAGGAAGTAATAAAGAAAGAGAGGTCTTCACATATACATATACTATCTTGGACATCTTTTATGATTGTGAGCACTCATTAAAATATGACATGCTAAAGAGTTGACGGTGGACAAGGAAGACAACGTAATGGGTTATGTTTTCTTACATCTGAAATAAATTATATTGTCTTGGATCATCCAACATGATTGAGCTTGCCTTTCCCCCTCATGCTAGCCAAATCCTTTGCACCAAGTAGAGATACTACTTGTGCTTCCAAACACCCTTAAACCAGTTTTGCCATGAGAGTCCACCATATCTACCTACGGATTGAGTAAGATCCTTCACGTAAGTTGTCATCGGTGTAAGCAATAAAAATTGCTCTCTAAATATGTATGATTGATTGGTGTGGAGAAAATAAGCTTTATACGATCGTGTGATATGGAAGAAATAAAAGCAACAGACTGCATAATAAAGGTCCATATCACAAGTGGCAATATAAAGTGACATTCTTTCGCATTAAGATTTTGTGCATCCAACCATAAAAGCGCATGAAAACCTCTGCTTCCCTCTGCGAAGGGCCTATCTTTTACCTTTATCTCCTACCTTACATGAGAGTCATGGTGATCTTCACCCTTCCTTTTTACATTTATCTTTTGGCTAGCACAACATGTTGGAAAGATCCTGGTATATATGGCTAATTGGATGTGAGTTTTCATGAACTATTATTGTTGACATTACCCTTGAGGTAAAACGTTGGGAGGCAAAACTATAAGCCCCTATCTTTCTCTGTGTCCGATTAAAACTCCATACCCATAAGTATTGCGTGAGTGTTAGCAATTGTGAAAGACTAAATGATAGTTGAGTATGTGGACTTGTTGAAAAGCTCTTATATTGACTCTTTCCTATATTATGATAAATTGCAATTGCTTCAATGACTGAGATTATAGTTTGTTAGTTTTCAATGACGTTTATGATTCATACTTGAAATTGTGATTGAATTATTACTCTAGCATAAGAGATCATATGACAAGAATTATATAAGTTGCTGTTCTAAGAATGAGCATGATGCCCTCATGTCCGTATTTTATTTTTATCGACACCTCTATCTTTAAACATGTGGACATATTTTTCGATTTCGGCTTTCGCTTGAGGACAAGCGAGGTCTAAGCTTGGGGGAGTTGATACATCCATTTTGCATCATGCTTTTCTATCGATATTTATTGCATTATGGATTGTTATTACACATTATGTCACAATACTTATGCCTATTCTCTCTTATTTTAGAAGGTTTACATAAAAAGGGAGAATGCCAGCAGCTGGGATTCTGGGCTGGAAAAGGAGCAAATATTAGAGACCTATTATGCACAGCTCCAAAAGTCCTGAAACTTCACGGAAGACGTTTTCAGAATATATGAAAAATATTGAGCGCAAGAAGTTCACCAGGGGGGCCACACCCTGTCCATGAGGGTGGGGGGGGCGCCCCCTACCTCGTGGGCCCCCTGGTGGCCCTCCAATGGCCATCTTCTGCTATATGGAGTCTTTCGATGAGGAAAAAATCATAAGCCATCTTTCCGGACGAGACTCCGCCGCCACGAGGCAGAACCTTGGCGGAACCAATCTAGGGCTCTGGCGGAGCTGTTCTGCCGGGGAAACTTCCCTCCCGGAGGGGGAAATCACCGCCATCGTCACCGCCAACGCTCCTCTCATCAGGAGAGGGCTCCATCAACATCTTCACCAGCACCATCTCCTCTCAAAACCCTAGTTCATCTCTTGTATCAAATTCTTGTCTCCAAATCCGGGATTGGTACCTATGGGTTGCTAGTAGTGTTAATTACTCCTTGTAGTTGATGCTAGTTGGTTTATTTGGTGGAAGATCATATGTTCGGATCCTATATGCATATTAATACCCCTCTGATTATGAACATGAATATGCTTTGTGAGTAGTTACGTTTGTTCCTGAGGACATGGGAGAAGTCTTGCTATTAGTAGTCATGTGAATTTGGTATTCGTTCGATATTTTGATGAGATGTATGTTGTCTCTCCTCTAGTGGTGTTATGTGAACATTGATTACATGACACTTCACCATTATTTGGGCCTAGAGGAAGGCATTGGGAAGTAATAAGTAGATGATGGGTTGCTAGAGTGACAGAAGCTTAAACCCTAGTTTATGCGTTGCTTCGTAAGGGGCTGATTTGGATCCATATGTTTCATGCTATGGTTAGGTTTACCTTAATACTTTTGTTGTAGTTGCGGATGCTTGAAATAGAGGTTAATCATAAGTGGGATGCTTGTCCAAGTAAGAACATCACCCAAGCACCGGTCCACCCACATACCAAATTATCAAAGTACCGAACGCGAATCATATGAACATGATGAAAACTGGCTTGGCGATATTCCCATGTGTCCTCGGGAGCGCTTTACATCATATAAGAGTTTGTCCAGGCTTTTCCTTTGCTACAAAAAGGATTGGGCCACCTTACTGCACTTTATTTACTTTTGTTACTTGTTGGTCGTTACCAATTATCTTATCACAAAACTATCAGTTACCTATAATTTCAGTGCTTGCAGAGAATACCTTGCTGAAAACCGCTTATCATTTCCTTCTGCTCGTCGTTGGGTTCAACACTCTTACTTATCGAAAGGACTACGATAGATCCCCTATACTTGTGGGTCATCATCTGGCCAGACATAGTGTGATTTGATCACTGGGATGCCGGAACACGGAAACAAGAAAAGAGAACAAAACCGGTAACGAGGTAACTTGCATGGTGGACAAATTGTTCATCCATGGCGATGCAACAAATCTCACCTTGGGTGTTTGTGACATATCGCGAAGCAACAGGAATAGCTCACTGCAACGGGAGGTTCACTCGAATATTTATTCGTGTGGGTATAGGGGTCAATATGGGTGTCCACGGCTCTGATGTTGATCATTGATCGGAAGGGGTTCCGGGTCATGTCTATACTTCACCGAACCTATAGGGTCACACGCTTAAGGGTCATCTATCTGCTGAATACTAGACAGGGAGTCTGAGAGAAAATCATCGAAAAAGTTTCGGCACCGAAAAGTTTCAGACAGCAGAAAAGTTCCGCAGAGAGAGGTCACCGGATGAGTTTTGGTGAAACTGAAAAAGTTGTTTCAGGGTATGCCATTAAGTCAAAATGGTTTTAGCACATGCCTGATAATTCTTGGAGGGTGCCAGAATCATTCTGGAAACTTTTTGGAATTTTCAGAAATAAAAATCAGAAATGTTCCGGAGCTGCAGGAACCGGTTCAGATGCTTTTCGCAGATGAAAATCACTAAACTGGAATTGTTCAGAACGCATTGAAAATTATTATGGTGGGTACTGGAAATGTTCTAAGCCCACATAAATATTTTTAGTTCGAACGGACGCTGAAAAATGTCGTCGTGAATAGTGAAAGTGCTTTTTGGGATATTTTATGGAAAGCCACCTTTTGGGGCTTTGCCCAAAAGATCTAGGGATGACATGGAAGGGTGGGAACCTCCTTTTGGGGGTCCCACAAGGGGTGGGACGTTCATGGGTGCAGCTCATCCATGGGGCCCCACTTGTCCCTTGTTTTCACTCTTTAGGTCCTTGGGAAGGACTCCATTTCATGTGGGTTTTGGGTTTTCTTGTAAAACCACCCTACCCCTTGGGATTTCCTATAAATAGAGGTGGAGGGGCAGCCCTCCACTCTCATCCCTTCTCACATACAAGTGCCATGGAATGATCTGGCTTCTCTCTCCCTCCCCGCGAAATAGTCTCGTAGAGCCGAAAGGCTGTCTTGGTTCCGGCAGGAACTAGTTCTGGACGGCGAAGCCCTGCCGGATAGATGACACCGTATGTGTGCAACCCTGTAGGGAGATCGTAGTTTCGGTCTTAGTTCATGAGTGCCTCCTGAAGGGCTGTCTGTGTGACCGTTCGAGTTTCGAAGGTCCTCCCGAAGGGCCGTCCGAGTGACCGTTCGAGTTTCGAAGGTCCTCCCGAAGGGCTGTCCGCGACACCGTCCGGGGGCTATTCGACCGCCACCTGGAGGGCTGTATGAGGAGTAGATGAGGGTATACATCCTCGCGGTTGGTGCTACATCTTGAGCTTGAGTTGGTTTTCCCCAAAGAGGAAGGGATGATGCAGGAGAGTAGCGTAAGTATTTCCCTCAGTTTTTGAGAACCAAGGTATCAATCCAGTAGGAGGCCACACTCAAGTCCCTCGTACCTGCACGAAATGATAGCTACTCGCAACCAACGCGATTAGGGGTTGTCAATCCCTTCATGGTCACTTACGAGAGTGAGATCTGATAGATATAATATTTTTGGTATTTTTGGTATAAAGATGCAAAGTGAAAAGTAAAGGCAAAGTAAAAAGCAAAACAAGATTAAAGTGATGGAGATTGATATGATGAGAATAGACCCGTGGGCCATAGGTTTCACTAGTGGCTTCTCTCAAGAGCATAAGTATTATACGGTGGGTGAACAAATTACTGTTGAGCAATTGACAGAATTGAGCATAGTTATGAGAATATCTAGGCATGATCATGTATATAGGCATCACGCCCGTGACAAGTAGACCGAAATGATTCTGCATCTACTACTATTACTCCACTCATCGACCGCTATCCAGCATGCATCTAGAGTATTAAGTTAAAAATAGAGTAACGCCTTAAGCAAGATGACATGATGTAGAGAGATAAATTCATGCAATATGAAATAAACCCCATCTTGTTATCCTCGATGGCAATGATACAATTCGTGCCTTGCTGCCCCTTTTGTCACTTGGAAAGGACACCGCAAGATTGAACCCAAAGCTAAGCAGTTCTCCCATGGCAAGAACTACCAATCTTGTTGGCCAAACCAAACGGATAATTCGAAGAGACTTGCAAAGATAACCAATCATACATAAAAGAATTCAGAGAAGATTCAAATATTATTCATAGATAGACTTGATCATAAACCCACAATTCATCGTTCTCAACAAACACACCGCAAAAAGAAGAATACATTGAATAGATCTCCACAAGAGAGGGGGAGAACTTTGTATTGAGATGCAAAAAGAGAGAAGAAGCCATCTAGCTACTAACTATGGACCCGAAGGTCTGAGGTAAACTACTCACACTTCATCGAAGAGGCTATGATGATGTAGAAGCCCTCCGTGATGACGGCCCTCTTCGGCGGAGCTCCGGAACAGGCCTCAAGATGGGATCTCGTGGATACAGAAAGTTGCGGCGGTGGAATTAGGTTTTTGGCTCCGTATCTGTTCGTTTGGGGGTACGTAGGTATATATAGGAGGAAGGAGTACGTCGGTGGAGCATCGAGGGGCCCACGAGGCAGGGGGCGCGCCCTGGGGGGGGTGCCCCACCCTCGTGACCACCTCTTTGACTCCTTGGAGTAGGGTCCAAGTCTCGTGGATCATGTTCGGTGAGAAAATCACGTCCCCGAAGGTTTTATTCCGTTTGGACTCCGTTTGATATTTCGTTTCTTCGAAATACTGAAATAGGCAAAAAACAACAATTCTGGGCTGGGCCTCCGGTTACTAGGTTAGTCCCCAAAATAATATAAAAGTGGAAAATAAAGCCCAATATAGTCCAAAACAGTAGATAATATAGCATGGAGCAATCAAAAATTATACATACGTTGGAGACGTATCAGGCATCCCCAAGCTTAATTCCTGCTCGTCCTCGAGTAGGTAAATGATAAAAAGAGAATTTTTGATGCGGAGTGCTAGTTGGCATAATTTCAACGCAAATCTTCTTAATTGTGATATGAATATTCAGATTCGAAAGATTCAAGATAAAAGTTTATATTGACATAAAAATAATAATACTTCAAGCATACTAACAAAGCAATTATGTCTTCTCAAAATAACATGGCCAAATAAAGTTATCCCTACAAAATCATATAGTCTGGCTATGCTTTATCTTCACCACACAAAGTATTTAAATCATGCACAACCCCGATGACAAGCCAAGCAATTATTTCATACTCTAACTTTTTCAAAACTTTTTCAATCTTCACGCAATACATGAGCGTGAGCCATGGATATATCACTATAGGTGGAATAGAATGGTGGTTGTGGAGAAGACAAAAAGGAGGGGAAGATAGTGTCACATCAACTAGGCGTATCAACGGGATATGGAGATGCCCATCAATAGATATCAATGTGAGTGAGTAGGGATTGCCATGCAATGGATGCACTAGAGCTATAAGTATATGAAAGCTCAAAAAGAAACTAAGTGGGTGTGCATCCAACTTGCTTGCTCATGAAGACCTAGGGTAATTTGAGGAAGCCCATCATTGGAATATACAAGCCAAGTTCTATAATGTAAAATTCCCACTAGTATATGAAAGTGATAACATGAGAGACTCTCTACTATGAAGATCATGGTGCTACTTTGAAGCACAAGTGTGGTAAAAGGATAGTAGCATTGCCCCTTTTTATTTATTTTCTCTTTTTTGGGCCTTTTTTCTTTGGCCTTTCTCCCTTTTTTGGGGACAATGCTCTATTAAATGATGATCATCACACTTTTATTTATTTACAACTCAATGATTACAACTCGATTCTAAAACAAAGTATGACTCTATATGGATGCCTCCGGCGGTGTACCGAGATATGCAATCAATCAAGAGTGACAAGTATGAAAAAATTATGAACGGTGGCTTTGCCACAAATACTATGTCAACTACATGATCATGCTAAGCAATATGACAATGATGAATGTGTCATGATGAACTAGATGGTGGAAAGTTGCATGGCAATATATCCCGGAATGGCTATGGAAATGCCATAATAGGTAGGTATGGTGGCTGTTTTGAGGAAGGTATATAGTAGGTGTATGATACCGGCGAAAGGTGCACGGTATTAGAGAGGCTAGCAAAGGTGGAAGGGTGAGAGTGCGTATGATCCATGGACTCAACATTAGTCATAAAGAACTCATATACTTATTGCAAAAGTTTATTAGCCCTCGAAGCAAAGTACTACTATGCATGCCCCTAGGGGGATAGATTGGTAGGAAAAGACCATCGCTCGTCCCCGACTGCCACTCATAAGGAAGACAATCAATAAATAAATCATGCTCCGATTTCATCACATAACGGTTCACCATATGTGCATGCTACGGGAATCACAAACTTTAACACAAGTATTCTTTAAATTCACAACTACTCAACTAGCATGACTTTAATATTATCACCTCCATATCTCAAAACAATTATCATGCTTCAATCTTTTCTTAGTATTCAACACACTCAAAAGAAAGTTTCACAAATCTTGAATACCAAGCATATTATTATTAAGCAAATTACCATGCTATTAAGACTCTCAAAATAATTTAAGTGAAGCATGAGAGATCAATAGTTTATTTAGAAAAAAATCCACCACCATGCTCTAAAAGATCTAAGTGAAGCACATAGAGCAAAATTATAACACTCAAAAGATATAAGTGAAGCACATAGAGCAAAACTACTTAGCTCAAAAGATATAAGTGAAGCACATAGAGCAAAACTACTTAGCTCAAAAGATATAAGTGAAGCGCATAGAGTATTCTATCAAATTTTAATTCATGTATGGCTCTCTCAAAATGTGTGTACATCAAGGATGATTGTGGCATACTAAGACACAAATACACAAATAATACAAGATGCTCCAAGCAAAACACATATCATGTTGGTGAATAAAAATATAGCTCCAAGTAAATTACCGATGGAAGTGGATGAAAGAGGGGATGCCTTCCGGGGCATCCCCAAGCTTTGACTTTTTGGTGTCCTTGGATTATCTTGGGGGTGCCATGGGCATCCCCAAGATTAGGCTCTTGCCACTCCTTGTTCCATAATCCATAAAAAGAATTCACCCAAAACTTGAAAACTTCACAACACAAAACTTAAAGCAGAAAACTCGTGAGCTCCGTTAGCGAAAGAAAACAAAAGACCACTTCAAGGTAATGTAATGAAATCATTATTTATTTATATTGGTGTTAAACCTACTGTATTCCAACTTCTCTATGGATTATAAACTATTTTACTAACCATAGATTCATCAAAATAAGCAAACAACACACGAAAAACAGAATCTGTCAAAAACAGAACAGTCTATAGTAATCTGTAGCTAGCGCAAGATCTGGAACCCCAAAAATTCTAAAATAAATTCCTGGACGTGAGGAATTTATCTATAAATCATCTGAAAAAATAATTAACTAAATATCACTCTTCAAATAAAAATGACAGCAGTTCTTGTGAGTGCTAAAGTTTCTGTTTTTTACAGCAAGTTCAACAAGACTTTCCCCAAGTCTTCCCAACGGTTCTACTTGGCACAAACACTAATTAAACACAAAAAACACAACCAAAACAGAGGCTAAATAATTTATTTATTACTAAGCAGGAGCAAAAGGAAAGGAATAAAAATAAAATCGGGTTGCCTCCCAACAAGCGCTATCGTTTAACGCCCCTAGCTAGGCATAAAAGCGAGGATAGATCTAGGTATTGCCATCTTTGGTCGGCAATCCATAAGTGGATCTCATGATAGTTTCATATGGTAATTTTATTTTCTTTATTGGAAAGTGTTCCATGCCCTTTTTTAATTGAAATTGAAATCTAATATTCCCTTCCTTCATATCAATAATCGCACCAACCGTTCTAAGGAAAGGTCTACCAAGAATAATAGGGCAAGAAGGATTGCAATCTATATCAAGAACAATGAAATCTACGGGAACATAATTCCTATTTGCAACAATAAGAACATCATTAATCCTTCCCATAGGTTTCTTAATAGTAGAATCCGCGAGATGCAAGTTTAGAGAGCAATCATCAAAATTGCGGAAATCTAGCAAATCACACAAAGTTTTGGGGATAGTGGAGACACTAGCACCCAAATCACACAAAGCATAAAACTTGTGATCTTTAATTTTAATTTTAATAGTTCGTTCCCACTCATCATATAGTTTTCTAGGGATAGAAACTTTCAACTCAAGTTTTTCTTCATAAGATTGCATCAAGGCATCAACAATATGTTTGGTGAAGGCTTTATGTTGACTATAAGCATGTGGAGAATTTAGCACGGATTGCAACAAGGAAATACAATCAATTAAAGAGCAACTTTCATAATTAAATTCCTTGAAATCCAATATAGTGGGTTTAGCAAGATCTACATTTTTTTCTTTCAATCCCACTTTCATCAATTTCATCATAAAGATCTAAATACTCTGAATTTTTAGAACGCCTTCTAGGTAAAGGAAGATCATATTCAGTTTCATCAAGATTCATATTGCAAAACAAAGATTTAATAGGGGACACATCAATAACTTTTAGATCTTCATCTTGATTTTCATAGGAATTGGAAGAACACGCTTTAATAAAGGCATCTTTGGAAGCACGCATCCTAGCGGTTCTTTCCTTGCACTCATCAATGGAAATTCTCATGGCTTTGAGAGACTC
>NC_041382.1:96228581-96240939 GCF_002162155.2 Triticum dicoccoides | reverse complement strand
AAAGATTTAATAGGGGACACATCAATAACTTTTAGATCTTCATCTTGATTTTCATAGGAATTGGAAGAACACGCTTTAATAAAGGCATCTTTGGAAGCACGCATCCTAGCGGTTCTTTCCTTGCACTCATCAATGGAAATTCTCATGGCTTTGAGATACTCATTGATATCATGCTTAGGAGGAATAGATCTAAGCTTTAAAGAATCAATCTCAAGAGAAATTCTATCAATGTTTCTAGCTAAATCATCAACTTTAAGCAATTTCTCTTCAAGCAAAGCATTAAAATTCTTTTGTGAATTCATAAACTCTTTAACACTATTCTCAAATTCAGAGGGCATCTTATTATAATTTCCATAAGAGTTGTTGTAGGAATTCCCATAATTATTAGAAGGATTACTAGGATATGACCTAGGATTAAAATTCCCTCTATAAGCGTTGTTACCAAAATTAATCCTACCAACAAAATTCACATCCATAGATTCATTGTTATTCTCAATCAAAGTAGACAAAGGCATATCATTAGGATCAGAAGAAACACTCTTAGTAGCAAATAATTTCATAAGTTCATCCATCTTTCTACTCAAAACATTGATTTCTTCTATCGCATGCACTTTTTATTAGAAGGTCTTTCAATATGCCATTGAGAATAATTAACCATAATATTATCTAGGAGTTTAGTAGCATCTCCTAAAGTGATTTCCATAAAAGTGCCTCCCGCGGCCGAATCTAAAAGATTTCTAGAAGCAAAATTCAATCCAACATAAAAATTTTGTATACTCATCCACAAATTCAAACCATGAGTAGGGCAATTACGTATCATTAATTTCATTCTCTCCCAAGCTTGTGCAACATGTTCATGATCAAGTTGCTTAAAGTTCATAATATCATTTCTAAGAGAGATGATCTTAGTGGGAGGGAAATACTTAGAGACAAAAGCATCTTTGCACTTGTTCCAAGAATCAATACTATTTTTAGGCAAAGACAAAAACCAAGCTTTAGCACGATCTCTAAGCGAAAAAGGAAATGGCTTCAATTTAACGGCATTATTATCGACATCTTTTTTATTTTGCATATCACATAAATCAACGAAGCTATTCAGATGAGTAGCGGCATCTTCACTAGGAAGGCCGGCGAATTGATCTTTCATAACAAGATTCAACAAAGTAGTATTAATTTCATAAGATTCAGCATCGGTAAGAGGAGCAATCGGAGTGCTAATAAAATCATTGTTGTTGGTATTGGTGAAGTCACACAATTTAGTATTATCTTGAGCCATCGCGACAAACAAGCAAACTAGCACACGAGCAGACAAGAGCAAACGGGCAGAAAGAGGCAAATAGAGAGGGAGGATAGAGAGATAGGGCGAATAAAACAGCAAGGGTGAAGTGGGGGAGAGGAAAACGAGAGGCAAATGGCAAATAATGTAATGCGAGAGATAGGGACTGTGATGGGTACTTGGTATGTTGACTTTTTGCGTAGACTCCTCGGCAACGGCGCCAGAAATCCTTCTTGCTACATCTTGAGCTTGCGTTGGTTTTCCCCGAAGAGGAAGGGATGATGCAGTAGAGTAGCATATGTATTTCCCTCAGTTTTTGAGAACCAAGGTATCAATCCAGTAGGAGTCCACGCTCAAGTCCCTCGTACCTGCACAAAACGATAGCTACTCGCAACCAACGCGATTAGGGGTTGTCAATCCCTTCACGGTCACTTACAAGAGTGAGATCTGATAGATATAATATTTTTGGTATTTTTGGTATAAAGATTCAAAGTGAAAAGTAAAGGCAAAGTAAAAAGCAAAACAAGATTAAAGTGATGCAGATTGATATGATGAGAATAGACCCGGGGGCCATAGGTTTCACTAGTGGCTTCTCTCAAGAGCATAAGTATTCTATGGTGGGTGAACAAATTACTGTTGAGCAATTGACAGAGTTGAGCATAGTTATGAGAATATCTAGGCATGATCATGTATATAGGCATCACATCCGTGACAAGTAGACCGAAACGATTCTGCATCTACTACTATTACTCCACTCATCGATCGCTATCCAGCATGCATCTAGAGTATTAAGTTAAAAACAGAGTAACGCCTTAAGCAAGATGACATGATGTAGAGAGATAAATTCATGCAATATGAAATAAACCCCATCTTGTTATCGTTGATGGCAACGATACAATACGTGCCTTGCTGCCCCTTCTATCAATGGGAAAGGACACCGCAAGATCGAACCCAAAGCTAAGCACTTCTCCCATGGCAAGAACTTCCAATCTAGTTGGCCAAACCAAACGGATAATTCGAAGAGACTTGCAAAGATAACCAATCATACATAAAAGAATTCAGAGAAGATTCAAATATTATTCATAGATAGACTTGATCATAAACCCACAATTCATCGGTCTCAACAAACACACCGCAAAAAGAAGATTACATCGAATAGATCTCCACAAGAGAGGGGAGAACTTTGTATTGAGATCCAAAAAGAGAGAAGAAGCCATCTAGCTACTAACTATGGACCCGAAGGTCTGAGGTAAACTACTCACACTTCATCGGAGAGGCTATGATGATGTAGAAGCCCTCCGTGATGACGGCCCTCTCCGGCGGAGCTCCGGAACAGGCCCCAAGATGGGATCTCGTGGATACAGAAAGTTGCAGCGGTGGAATTAGGTTTTTGGCTCCGTATCTGTTCGTTTGGGGGTACGTAGGTATATATAGGAGGAAGGAGTACGTCGATGGAGCATCGAGGGGCCCACGAGGCAGGGGGCGCGCCCTAGGGGGGCGCCCCCACCCTTGTGACCGCTTCTTTGACTCCTTGGAGTAGGGTCCAAGTCTCCTGGATCACGTTCGGTGAGATAATCATGTTCCCGAAGGTTTTATTCCGTTTGGACTCCGTTCGATATTCCGTTTCTTCGAAATACTAAAATAGGAAAAAAACAGCAATTCTGGGCTGGGCCTCCGGGTAATAGGTTAGTCCCAAAAATAATATAAAAGTGGAAAATAAAGCCCATTATAGTCCAAAACAGTAGATAATATAGCATGGAGCAATCAAAAATTATAGATACGTTGGAGACGTATCAGTTGGGAGGTTGTAAATCCTAGCTGCGGGGATCTGCATCACCGATCGTCTTCGACTCTACTTCCCACTGCGCTACGAGTCGGTAACGAAAAAGATCAAACCATGTATGCAGTCTCCATAGTGGTCCTGGGCTGGTGCGTAGGTCGGAAATTTTTTGTTTTCTGTCGCGTTACCCTACAATGGCATCATGAGCCGTGCTATGCGTAGATGCAGGTTGCGATCTAGAATACATAGAGATGTATGGGTATTGCATAATATAATTAGGTAATAGATGGGATCTATTGCTGAAAATTATTTATGCAGGTGACAGATGAAATCTGTTACCCCTTGATACACCTTTCGGAAGACTTAGAGTCTAACAAATATTTATGGAACTTAAAACTAATATGGATAAAAAATGTTTTATCCATAAAGCTCGACTTGTTGAAATAACAAGTTCAAGAGTTGACTACAATGAGGTCGTTTTCATCGTAGCGATGCTTAAAGTCGGTTCGGGTTGAACTAGCAATTAATACATATTTCAATCATGAGATATCAAACATGGATGAAAATAGGATTTCCATCTGATGGAAATGAAACCAAGGACTTGCATGTGTTACAGTCCAAGGCATTTTGTCTATCCAGAGGATGCTAGTAAGGGTGCAAACTTCAGAGTTCCAGCGATGGACAGAAGAGAGCAAAATGGAGTTTGAATCTTCGTGGTTTGATGAAATGGTCAAAGGGTTCTGACTTCATCAATGGGTAACGAAGATGCTTGTAATTCAAGAAAGTAAGTGGGAGCGTAATAATATTTCTAAAAACCTTGTGTGCTTGACACATTGTTAATTGGAAATAAATTTCTTGACACGAATTAGGACTTCATTTGAAATTGTTTTTTGATGAAGTGCTTAGGCTAAATAGCCTAAATATTAGGCATGATGATCTGTGGAGATAGATTTACCTAATATGGCTAAGCAATGAATACATATTGAGAAGGTGCTAAAACATATTTAACATTTAAAACGCCAAGGAGTGATTCTTGACTAAGTCACATGGAAAGAGTTTTTACAAGACTAGGTGTCCCAAAACACCGAGGAGTAAAATACATAAAGGAGATTCCACACACCTTCGTGTTTTGGATTAATCATGTATTCCATTGTATGTAAAAACAACCAGATATGTCCGATACTCCCAAGGTGTTGCGAGTATGGATACTAAAGTAATCAAAGTACTAATCGTGGGACAACAGTGAAAGATGTCCTTGAGTACTAGAGTAAGTATTGATGATATGTTTTCTCGCAAGTGGAGATCATGAAGAGTTTGTTGTAAAATGTTATATCGATACAGTCTTCATCTTTTCTCCATGCGATTTTCGATTTAAGTTAAGGGTTTTGTGTGATACACAATATGGTGGCACGGTAGTTTGAAATTGTTCCCAATAGGATACTGTGGCGAATTCTATAACAAATGACTAAGTATGTTGACGCTTTAGAAGCGACAAACAAGATGTTGAATCATATAGTTCATTCATGAACTTAGTATGGTTCCAAGATGGCTTTTGTCAATGGGACACTACTGCAGGTAGTTTCTCCATAACTTAGTCTGAGGAATCCAGGTTCGACCTGCGATTCACATACATAAAAGCCAAGTCCGCACAAGATATGAATTTTGTGAAAGCGTGAAAATGCGAGGATATGCGGAGATAGACACAGAGCTGAAGTTGTCAAATCCGATGGACATCAGGCTATACCACATGCGAAGCATTTTTTGTTGGGATACATAGTAATTTCAAAAAATTTCCTACGCACACGCAACATCATGGTGATGCATAGCAACGAGAGAGGAGAGTGTTATCTATGTACCCTCGTAGACCAAAAGCGGAAGCGTTAGCACAACGCGGTTGATGTAGTCGTACGTCTTCACGACCCGACCGATCAAGCACCGAAACTACGGCACCTCCGAGTTCTAGCACACGTTCAGCTCGATGGCGATCCCCGGACTCCGATCCAACAGAATGTTGGGGAAGAGTTCCGTCAGCACGACGGCGTGGTGACGATCTTGATGTTCTACCGTCGCAGGGCTTTGCCTACGCACTGCTACAATATTATCGAGGATTATGGTGGAGGGGGGCACCGCACACGGCTAAGAGATCAATGATCAATTGTTGTGTCTATGGGGTGCCCCTGCCCCCGTATATAAAGGAGCAAGAGGGGGAGGTGCGGCCAGGCAAGGGGCGCGCTAGGAGGAGTCCTACTCCCACCGGGAGTAGGACTCCCCCCTTTCCATGTTGGACTAGGACTTGGGGGGAAGGAGAGAAAGAGGGGAAAGGAAAGGGGGGCGCCGCCCCCCTCCTTGTCCAATTAGGACTTGGGGGGGGGGGGGAGGGGCACGCGGCTGCCCCTTGGCCTCCTCTCTACTTCCTCCACTAGGCCCATTAAGGCCCATTAGGTTACCGGGGGTTCCGGTAACCTCCTGGTACTCCGGTAAAATGCCGATTTCACCCGGAACACTTCCTATGTCCAAACATAGGCTTCCAATATATCAATCTTTATGTCTCGACCATTTCGAGACTCCTCGTCATGTCCGTGATCACATCCGGGACTCCGAACAACCTTCGGTACATCAAAACATATAAACACATAATGAAACTGTCATCGTAACGTTAAGCGTGCGGACCCTACGGGTTCAAGAACAATGTAGACATGGCCGAGACATGTCTCCGATCAATAACCAATAGCGGAACCTAGATGCTCATATTGGCTCCTACATATTCTACGAAGATCTTTATCATTCAGACCGCATAACGACATACGTTGTTCCCTATGTCATCAGTATGTTACTTGCCTGAGATTCGATCGTCGGTATCTTAATACCTAGTTCAATCTCGTTACCGGCAAGTCTATTTACTCGTTCTGTAATACATCATCCCACAACTAACTCATTAGCTGCAATGCTTGCAAGGCTTAAGTGATGTGCATTACCGAGAGGGCCCAGAGATACCTCTCCGACAATTGGAGTGACAAATCCTAATCTCGAAATACGCCAACCCAACAAGTACCTTCGGAGACACCTGTAGAGCACCTTTATAATCACCCAGTTACGTTGTGACGTTTGGTAGCACACAAAGTGTTCCTCCAGTAAATGGGAGTTGCATAATCTCATAGTCATAGGAACATGTATAAGTCATGAAGAAAGCAATAGCAACAAACTAAACGATCAAGTGCTATGCTAACAGAATGGGTCAAGTCAATCACATCATTCTCCTAATGATGTGATCCCGTTAATCAAATGACAACTCATGTCTATGGTTAGGAAACATAACCATATTTGATCAACGAGCTAGTCAAGTAGAGGCATACTAGTGACACTCTGTTTGTCTATGTATTCACACATGTATTATGTTTCCGGTTAATACAATTCTAGCATGAATAATAAACATTTATCATGATACAAGGAAATAAATAATAACTTTATTATTGCCTCTAGGGCATATTTCCTTCAGTCTCCCACTTGCACTAGAGTCAATAATCTAGATTACACAGTAATGATTATAACACCCATGGAGCCTTGGTGCTGATCATGTTTTGCTCGTGGAAGAGGCTTAGTCAATGGGTCTGCAACACTCAGATCCGTATGTATCTTGCAAATTTCTATGTCTCCCACTTGGACTAAATCCCGAATGGAATTGAAGCATCTCTTGATGTGCTTGGTTCTCTTGTGAAATCTGGATTCCTTGGCCAAGGCAATTGCACCAGTATTGTCACAAAATATTTTCATTGGACCTGATGCACTAGGTATGACACCTAGATCAGATATGAACTCCTTCATCCAGACTCCTTCATTTGCTGCTTCTGAAGCAGCTATGTATTCCGCTTCACATGTAGATCCCGCCACGACGCTTTGTTTAGAACTGCACCAACTGACAGCTCCACCGTTTAATGTAAACACGTATCCGGTTTGCGATTTAGAATCGTCTGGATCAGTGTCAAAGATTGCATCAACGTAACCATTTACTATGAGCTCTTTGTCACCTCCATATACGAGAAACATATCCTTAGTTCTTTTCAGGTACTTTAGGATGTTCTTGACTGCTGTCCAGTGATCCACTTCTGGATTACTTTGGTACCTCCCTGCTAGACTTATAGCAAGGCACACATCAGGTCTGGTACACAATGTTGCATACATGATAGAGCCTATGGCTGAAGCATAGGGAATATCTTTCATTTTCTATCTATCTTCTGCAGTGGTCGGACACTGAGTCTTACTCAACTTCACACCTTGTAACCCAGGCAAGTACCCTTTCTTTTCTTGATCCATTTTGAACTTCTTCAAAATTTTGTCAAGGTATGTGCTTTGTGAAAGTCCAATTAAGCATCTTGATCTATCTCTATAGATCTTAATGCCCAATATGTAAGCAGTTTCACCGAGGTCTTTCATTGAAAAACTCTTATTCAAGTATCCCTTTATGCGATCCAGAAATTCTATATTATTTCCAATCAATAATATGTCATCCACATATAATATCAGAAATGCTACAGAGCTCCCACTCACTTTCTTGTAAATACAGGCTTCTCCAAAAGTCTGTATAAAACCAAATGCTTTGATCACACTATCAAAGCGTTTATTCCAACTCCAAGAGGCTTGCACCAGTCCATAAATGGATCGCTGGAGCTTGCACACTTTGTTAGCTCCCTTTGGATCGACAAAACCTTCTGGTTGCATCATATACAACTCCTCTTCCAAAAATCCATTCATGAATGCAGTTTTGACATCCATCTGCCAAATTTCATAATCATTAAATGCGGCAATCGCTAACATGATTCGGACAGACTTAAGCATCGCTACGGGTGAGAAGGTCTCATCGTAGTCAATCCCTTGAACTTGTCGAAAACCTTTCGCAACAAGTCGAGCTTTGTAGACAGTAACATTACTGTCAGCGTCAGTCTTCTTCTTGAAGATCCATTTATTCTCAATTGCTTGCCGATCAATAGGCAAGTCAACCAAAGTCCATACTTTGTTCTCATACATGGATCCCATCTCAGATTTCATGGCTTCTAGCCATTTTGAGGAATCTGGGCTCACCATCGCTCCTTCATAGTTCGTAGGTTCCTCATGATCTAGTAGCATGACTTCCAGAATAGGATTACTGTACCACTCTGGTGCGGATCTTACTCTAGTTGATCTACGAGGTTCGGTAGTAACTTGATCTGAAGTTTCATGATCATTATCATTAGCTTCCTCACTAATTGGTGTAGGTGTTGCAGAAACCATTTTCTGTGATGAACCACTTTCCAATAAGGGAGCAGTTATAGTTACCTCATCAAGTTCTATTTTTCTCCCACTCACTTCTTTCGAGAGAAACTCCTTCTCTAGAAAAACTCCGAATTTAGCAACAAAAGTCTTGCCTTCGGATCTGTGATAGCAGGTGTACCCAACAGTCTCCTTTGGGTATCCTATGAAGACACATTTCTCCAATTTGGGTTCGAGCTTATTATGTTGAAGCTTTTTCACATAAGCATCGCAGCCCCAAACTTTCAGAAACGACAACTTTGGTTTCTTGCCAAACCACAGTTCATAAGGCGTCATCTCAACGGATTTCGATGGTGTCCTATTTAACGTGAATGCAGTCGTCTCTAAAGCATAACCCCAAAACGATATCGGTAAATCAGTAAGAGACATCATAGATCACACCATATCTAATAAAGTAGGATTACGATGTTCGGACACACCATTACGCTATGGTGTTCCGGGTGGCGTGAGTTGCGAAACTATTCCGCATTGTTTCAAATGTAGACCAAACTCGTAACTCAAATATTCTCCTCCACGATCAGATCGTAGAAACTTTATTTTCTTGTTACGATGATTTTCAACTTCACTCTGAAATTCTTTGAACTTTTCAAATGTTACTTATGTTTCATTAAGTAAATATACCCATATCTTCTTAAATCATCTGTGAAGGAGAGAAAATAACGATATCCGCCACGAGCCTCAACATTCATTGGACCACATACATCTGTATGTATGATTTCCAACAAATCCGTTGCTCTCTCCATAGTACCAGAGAACGGTGTTTTAGTCATCTTACCCATGAGGCACGGTTCACAAGTACCAAGTGATTCATAATCAAGTGGTTCCAAAAGTCCATCAGTATGGAGTTTCTTCATGTGCTTTACACCGATATGACCTAAACGGTAGTGCCACAAATAAGTTGCACTATCATTATCAACTCTGCATCTTTTGATTTCAACATTATGAATATGTGTATCACTACTATCGAGATTCATCAAAAATAGACCATTCTTCAAGGGTGCATGACCATAAAAGATATTACTCATATAAATAGAACAACCATTATTCTCTGATTTAAATGAATAACCGTCTTGCATCAAACAAGAGCCAGATATAATGTTCATGCTCAACGCTGGCACCAAATAACAATTATTTAGGTCTAATACTAATCTCGAAGGTAGATGTAGAGGTAGCATGCCGACCGCGATCACATCGACTTTGGAACCATTTCCCAGGCGCATCGTCACCTCGTCCTTAGCCAATCTTCGCTTAATCCGTAGCCCCTGTTTCGAGTTGTAAATGTTAGCAACAGAACCAGTATCAAATACCCAGGTGCTACTGCGAGCATTAGTAAGGTACACATCAATAACATGTATATCACATATACCTTTGTTCACTTTGCCATCCTTCTTATCCGCCAAATACTTGGGGCAGTTCCGCTTCCAGTGACCAGTCTGCTTGCAGTAGAAGCACTCAGTCTCAGGCTTAGGTCCAGACTTGGGTTTCTTCTCCTGAGAAGCAACTTGTTTGCTGTTCTTCTTGAAGTTCCCCTTCTTCTTCCCTTTGCCCTTTTTCTTGAAACTGGTGGTCTTATTGACCATCAACACTTGATGCTCCTTCTTGATTTCTACCTCCGCGACTTTTAGCATTGCGAAGAGCTCGGGAATAGTCTTATTCATCCCTTGCATATTATAGTTCACCATGAAGCTTTTGAAGCTTGGTGGCAGTGATTGAAGAACTCTGTCAATGACACAATCAATAGGAAGATTAACCCCCAGTTGAGTCAAGTGATTATGATACCCAGACATTTTGAGTATATGTTCACTGACAGAACTATTCTCCTCCATCTTGCATCTATAGAACTTATTGGAGACTTCATATCTCTCAATCCGGGCATTTGCTTGAAATATTAACTTCAACTCCTAGAACATCTCATATGCTCCATGACGTTCAAAACGTCGTTGAAGACCCGGTTCTAAGCCACAAAGCATGGCACACTGAACTATCAAGTAGTCATCAACTTTGCTCTGCCAGACGTTCATAACATATGGTGTTGCTCCTGCAGCAGGCTTGGCACTTAGCGGTGCTTCCAGGATGTAATTCTTCTGTGCAGCAATGAGGATAATCCTCAAGTTACGGACCCAGTCCGTGTAATTGCTACCATCATCTTTCAACTTTGCTTTCTCAAGGAACACGTTAAAATTCAACGGAACAACAACATGAGCCATCTATCTACAATTAAACATAGACAAGCAAGATACTATCAGACACTAAGTTCATGATAAATTTAAGTTCAATTAATCATATTACTTAAGAACTCCCACTTAGAAAAATATCCCTCTAATCCTCTAAGTGATCACGTGATCCAAATCAACTAAACCATGTCCGATCATTACGTGAGATGGAGTAGTATCAATGGTGAACATCAATATGTTGATCATATCTTCTATATGATTCACACTCGACCTTTCGGTCTACGTGTTCCGAGGCCATATCTGTTATATGCTAGGCTCGTCAAGTTTAACCTGAGTATTCCGTGTGTGCAACTGTTTTGCACCCGTTGTATTTGAACGTAGAGCCTATCACACCCGACCATCACGTGGTGTCTCAGCACGAAGAACTTTCGCAACGGTGCATACTCAGGGTGAACACTTATACTTTGATAGTTTAGTGAGATATCATCTTATAATGATACCGTCAATCAAAGCAAGATAAGATGCATAAACTATAAACATCACATGCAATCAATATAAGTGATATGATATGGCCATCATCATCTTGTACTTGTGATCTCCATCTCCGAAGTACCGTCATGATCACCATCGTCACCGGTGCGACACCTTGATCTCCATCGTAGCATCGTTGTCGTCTCGACAATCTTATGCTTCCACGACTATCGCTACCGCTTAGTGATAAAGTAAAACATTACAATGCGATTGCATTGCATATAATAAAGCGACAACCATATGGCTCCTGCCAGTTGCCGATAACTCGGTTACAAAACATGATCATCTCATACAATAAAATTTAGCATCATGTCTTGACCATATCACATCACAACATGCCCTGCAAAAACAAGTTAAACATCCTCTACTTTGTTGTTGCAAGTTTTACGTGGCTGTTACGGGCTTAGCAAGAACCATTCTTACCTACGCATCAAAACCACAACGATAGTTTGTCAAGTTGGTGCTATTTTAACCTTCACAAGGACCTGGCATAGCCACACTTGGTTCAACTAAAGTTGGAGAAACTGACACCCGCTAGCCACCTGTGTGCAAAGCACATCGGTAGAACTAGTCTCGCGTAAGCATACGCGTAATGTCGGTCCGGGCCGCTTCATCCAACAATACCACCGAACCAAGGTATGACATGCTGGTAAGCAGTATGACTTATATCGCCCACAACTCACTTGTGTTCTACTCGTGCACAACATCAATGCATAAAACCTAGGCTCTGATACCACTATTGGGATACGCAGTAATTTCAAAAAATTTCCTACGCACACGCAAGATCATGGTGACGCATAGCAATGAGAGAGGAGAGTGTTGTCTACGTACCCTCGCAGACCGAAAGCGGAAGCGTTAGCACAATGCGGTTGATGTAGTCGTACATCTTCATGGCCCGACCGACCAAGCACCGAAACTACGGCACCTCCGAGTTCTAGCACACGTTCAGCTCGATGACGATCCCCGGACTCCGATCCAGCAGAATGTTGGGGAAGAGTTCCGTCAGCACGACGGCGTGGTGACGATCTTGATGTTCTACCATCGTAGGGCTTCGCCTAAGCACCGCTACAATATTATCGAGGATTATTGTGGAGGGGGGCACCGCACACGGCTAAGAGATCAATGATCAATTGTTGTGTCTATGGGGTGCCCCCATGCCCCCGTATATAAAGGAGCAAGGGGGAGGAGGTGCGGCCAGGCAAGGTGCGCGCCAGGAGGAGTCCTACTCCCACCGGGAGTAGGACTCCCCCCTTTCAATGTTGGACTAGGACTTGGGGGGGAAGGAGAGAAAGA